>NW_015549634.1:144044-153084 GCF_001515605.1 Sinocyclocheilus anshuiensis | reverse complement strand
TAATAATAATAATAATAATAATTTAAAATGTTAAATAATTTAATAATAATTTAAAATAAAGCAAAAACAAATTAAATAATATCAATTATAATACAATTATATATATATAAAAAATCATAAGTTTAATTTAAAATGAATACAATTAAATGTAGAATGTCCTCTATCATTTTAAGGCCTGAATCACTCACTCTTTGAACTGAACCCAATATCACTGTTGAAATTGTATTAATAACCTCTCTTAAATTAAAACAACAGCATCTTTGAAATACTGATAACAGCTAAAAACTCATCCCTCAGTTTGTAAGAAGACAAAAAACATGTTTACAGGTGATCTCTAGCTGGGCCACTGCAACAGTATAAACATTAAAATTCACATTATTTTAAACATACAGTACAACAACAGGATTTACACAACATGTGTTCTGTTCACTTGAGGCTAATGTAACAAATTACATCATTAGTTCTTTATAAACTGAGGGATGAGTCAGAATGATTGTTTTGAACTCAGCACTTGTGTTTTTTCATAATCTCTGAGGTCAGACTCACCTGCAGCCGCCCCATGCTTGTCGTCAGACAGGTGCTTAACCCCACGCAGGTCATGATCGAAACCTGATTGGTTAGGATATAGTCACATGACCGGGTCACTCACCCCAGGCTACAGAGGGAGTGCTGAACAAACTCACCCGCCCACAAAGCAAAGGAAAGACTCACGCGGCTCGCCCGAGTGCTGGATGTTAGTGGGGTTCAAGTGCACCGATGGACCCAGCAAAGCACAGAGACTTATGGGAAACACTGACGTCACAACAGCTTGTCCTCAGTTTGAGAGAGAAAACAATGACCACGATCTTCTTGCTGCCATGCTCAACTCAAAAAGTCTACTTTCTACTTGGAAAAGCCAACAGAGTGAAGCTGGACTTAAAATTGGGAAATATCTGATTTCACTGAGATGCAGTGTTATTATTATACACTATTATTTATATGCTTTTTTATTTATATTTTGTATAGTTTCAGTGTTCATTTTAATTTTTAGTAATATTCATATATTACTTTATATATTTTCATATTTATATTTTTGTTTTCATTTCAGTTTAATTTAGTTGTTTCTCATTTTTATTCGTTTTTTTCATTTAGATTTATTTCAGTTTTAGTCATTTTAGCACTTCAAACTTATTTTATTTCAGTTAGTTGCCAAAGCAACATTTCTAATCTGCGTTTTTTATTTTTAAGTTTACATTTTTCAGTAATATTTATTAGTGCTGTCAAACGATTAATCGCGATTAATCGCATCCAAAATAAAAGTATTTGTTTACATAATATATGTGTGTGTACTGTGTATATTTATTATGTATATATACAGTAAATACACACACATGCATGCATATATTTCAGAAACATATGCTATGTTTATGTATTAAAAATATTTATATATAATATAAATTATATGAATATAAATATATACACATGTAGAAACATGTAAATATTTTCGAAATATATACTGTGTGTATTTATATATATACATGTACACAGTACACAGTACACATACATACAGTATATTATGTAAACAAAAACTTTTATTTTGGATGCAATTATTAATCATTTCAAAAACTTTTATTTTGGATGCAATTAATCACGATTAATCGTTTGAAAGCACTAATGTTTACATTTTATTTCGCATTATGACATTTAAAAAAAAATTGTTTTAGTTAACAATAGCTATACTGATAGTATGATGTCACGTGAACCATAGCAAACTCAGCTTTTGCAAAACATTTTACATGTTCTGCAAAATATTTTGGCAACGTATGTGGCAAAATATTTAGTTAAATGCTGCTGTTCATTGCCATAGTTTCAACTCACTTAAACTGTAAATTAAAGTGTTTTTAAGTTTCACAATGTCACAATTCAAATCCTCATTGTTTTTTATTATTAAATAAAAAACAATTATTAATACTATTAATTACACAGTTATTATTTATTATTTAATTGAGCACAAAAAATATTTTGAGTTATTAATGTATAACTTAAAAATATTTTAAATTGAAAAAAATAAACATATATTGCACAGATGAGACAAACAGTGGCTCTCTCAGGACGGTTGGTCTCTCTCCATTGTGAGGATGCTTTCACCTCACTGAGGACGAAACTGCTGTGGCCCATAGGTTTCTGTGTTATCCAACTGTTGTTTTCAGAAACGCAGGAACAACAGTTCAAAAACAGCAAAAGTGAGAAGAAAAAAAACCAGAGACAGAGCTTGAGAAGAGGAAGGAAACCAGAAAGACAGCGTGCTTTACCTTCCAGAGGAGTGAGGTTAGAACCCTTTTTCCCATCCAGGCCATGCTGAGAGTACTGTTTGAGCAGATTCTGAGCCTTACGGATCGTGCCTGCGCCCATCAACACCCAAACACAGAAACAGAGAGGAAGAGAGAGAGAGAGAGAGAGAGAGAGAAGGGGAGAGACGCAGGGATTGCAGGAGGAAAACAGAGGAAGACACCGTGAGGAAGAAGAAGAGGAAGGGCTTCTCAAACCCTGTTCACCGACACCAGAGCAACAACTGAGAGAAATCCAGATCCCTCCGAGACTATAGCCGACACCACAGCTATCACACACACACACACACACACACACACACACACACACACGGTCCAACATGAACCTCCCATCGCTGTTACACTGATAAAAGTCAATAAACTGGATTAGGATATTAGGAACCGCAACATTACCAACATTATATGGTCAAACTGAAAGAACTGATTTTAGTGACAAGTTTTCAAGTACACTGTAAAAAATGATTGTGATACAGTAAAAGACTGTATAAATGCTACAGTAAAAACCTGTTAATTGGTTAACAGTAAGTTTACAAACATAAACACCCAAAAAGACTTTTTGTGACTTGCGTGCCAATTTTTAACATTTTACATTTTTAAAAATTCACCATCAGACATTTATCTTGGAAGCCTAAAATCTTTAAACTAAAAATTAATTTAAAAACTAAAAATTAAATGAGATATAAACAAAGATTTGAATTTACTTACATTCAAAGCATATCTGAAACATTATTATTTGTTTTAAATAAACGAAAGAAATTAGTGAGCTTTTTTGATTAATGAAATGTTGCTTAAGGTTTTCTTTCTACTGTAAAATAAATAAATTATTTGTTATTTATAGTATTTTTATTTAGGAATCTAAATGCATAATGTGCCTTTACTCTGAAATTAATAGTGGATATGATTTACTTTCAATTTAGTTAGTATTTGTTTATTTTGGAAGAAAAAATATAGTATGGCAAATACTGGCAAATAATGTATATTTATGAATATATATATGATTGATTGATTGCCAGTACACTTTCTCAGTTGACTAGTCATTAGCAGCAGTGGCAGAAAGTTCATTTTGGACCTTGCATACACACTCAGACACACACACACACACACACACACATGCGGTGCACAAACATCACATCACATCACAATGTCTACAGCTAAACAGACTGAAAAACACGTCACACACACACTGAGGAGAAAATACAACCGGTTAATCCATCACAGCTATTAAACCACAGCATTGTGTCACATACAGTGATGTTAATACACTCATTAAGAGTAGTGCTGCTCCAATGCATCAGCCACACAATCTAAAACCTGTTTAACATCACAAACTCAAACACATCAGACAGTCACTGTGCCGCTAAAACTAAAGGCACATGTCTTAAAGGGGTCATATCGTCATTTTACATCATATCAGTTTTCCCTTTAAGAAACGTTTTCAGTAATCATTAAGTTTTTCAGTGCATTTTTAATTCTCTGTGGCCCTGGAAATGGAACGGGTTGTTATTATAGACTTGTGCATGTAAATGAGCTCTATTATGACTGTTATGTTGATAAGTAAATGAGATCAGTCAGAAATTAACGAGCTCATGGCTGATGTCATGAATAATTTCTGAACAAGCTGTTCTTGCAGACTAGTTTGCATTCATCTTTTGTGTAGCAAACATTAGAATCTTTTCATAGTACAAATAACTAAATCGTACAAATAACAATAAATAGTGCAATGATCAAAATATTAAAAAAAACTTTAATTTATCGTGACATGACCCCTTTATTAAGCAGTTAATATGCAGTAAATGTTTTCTTCGGCAATAATAAGCATCATGTGAAACACGACCAAGACAGAGTCAGTCTGTTAGTGAGGGCAGAACAGTCACAGCGCCCCCGTGTGGTGAGGAGTGAGCATGCGGTCAGTGTTAAGAGTGTTAGTAGAAAACAAAGAACTATCTTTCTCAATATTAAACTCTCCGTACGCAATACAGAGCTGTTAGCCAACAAAATGTGCCCTCCACATCGAGAAAATACAGTAGCACCACTGTGAAAGCCTGTACTAATGGCTCCAAACTGACTGCCAGTTCCAACAGACGGGAAGGACAACGTCTGCTAAATGTCTTAAGAAACTAGCTCAATATACTAGTTACCCTGATTAATAACAATTAATTGGTCTGGCTGAGATATAAGTTGTGTGAGTGTGTCTGAATGGATGCATCTGCTATGGTGTATATGTCTATTTGTGTGTGTATAAAGGCCTTCTCACATTCAAGAAAGACAAATGGTTCATAAAACCCTACCATTCAAATGTCTGGGGTCAGTAAGATTTTCCTTTCTCCCATTAAGAAGAAATTAATACTTTTATTCATCAAGGACGCATTCAATTGATCAAAAGTGACAGTAAAGACATTTATAATGTTAGAAAGGATTTCTATTTCAAATAAATGCTGTTCTTTTGAACATTCTATTCATCTGTGAATCATGAAAAATAAAATGCATCACGATTTCCACAAAAATATTGAGCAGCACAACTGTTTCCAACATAATAATAATAATCAGAAATGTTTCTTGAGCAGCAGCATATTAGATTGATTTCTGAAGATCATGTGACACTGAAGACTGGAGTAATGATGCTGAAAATACAGCTGCGCATCACAGAAATAAATTACAGTTTAACAGATATTCAACAGTTATTTAAAATTGTAATAATATTTCACAATTTTACAGCTTTTAACAATACTATTTCACAATATGAATCAATTTAAAACACATTTAATCAAATAAATGCTGCCATGGTGAGCAAAAAAAGAGAATGAATAATTTAATTTAAATATAAATGTAATTATTTAATATAGTAAACAATTTTAATAACTAAAATGATTAAATTAATTAATAGATTATTAAAATGATATACATTATTATTATTATTTATTTTTTAATTTTCACATTATTTTTTTTTATTTTAAAAAACGAAATGACCCTAGACCTTTGAGCGGTAGTGTACGTTTTTGGTAAATTTTTTTCATCAGATTACACATTTGTCTCAAGTTCTGTGTGAATAATTTTTTGTGTATTTCACCAGCAAATTTTACACGTGAAACATGTTGGTGTTGCATGTGACTAGTCCTGTCATAGACTGCCTTTCATAGCCTGTTCTGTTGCATATATGTGTGTGTGTGTGTGTAATGGGAAGCTCTGGCTCTGCAAACAGAAGCAAGCGATGGACGCATCACAAACACAGCTGCAACTTTACCTGGGATGTAGACTGACATCATCAGACACCAGTGAGACAGAGAGGAGAAACGGGGAGAGGAGACCGTTAGTAAAAAGACAAACACTAGGAAAGGGAAAAGAGGAGAACTTCGACAGGAAATGAGGTCATGGAAGTCAGATACACCTGATCGTGATCCTTCAGCACCATCAGAAACCCAAAGAGACCTGGTCTAGTGGGGTGAAGGGTTAAAGGTCACTGACCTGGTCTTTTGGGAGGCTTCTTGGTGGGCGTCTCCTTGCGTTTGGTCTGTACGGCGGGCGAGTGCATGGCAGAGGTGGCGCTGTTCTTACGGAAATGCTCCTTCAGTCCCTTAATGGACCGATCCAGCTGACTGGACCGCACCTGGAAATACACGTTCATGAAGTCTGCAGAAAAACAAATACACAACGTGAGATTTCAAACATCCTCAGTGAGCAACAGTCAGGTTCTGGAAGTAAAACCAATTCATTTTCTCCATAGGGAAATAGATTTTTAATGATAACCGATAAGCTATTAAAGACAGACCTGTTGTGAGGTTGTTAAAGCGGTCATATGATGCTGCTAAAAAGAACATTATTTTGTGTATTTGGTGTAATGAAATGTGTTTATGCGGTTTAAGGTTAAAAAAACACATTATTTTCCACATACTGTACATTATTGTTTCTCCTCTATGCCCCGCCTTTCTGAAACGTGTCGATTTTTACAAAGCTCACCGGTCTGAAAAGCGAGGTGTGCTGTGATTGGCCAGCTATCTAGTGCGTTGTGATTGGCCGAATACCTTAAGCGTGTGACGGAAATGTTACGCCCCTTAACATATACTGTGATGTCGTGTCCGGCCGGAGCAACTGAGACAAAAACATTAAAACCCCGGCGGGCTCGAGTGAGCGGCGGCCGGCGGATTCGACGAAGGAGCGTCCGGAGCTTTGCAACTTTACAGATCTTCTTTATGCACCAATAGCTTGTAACACTCCAAAGAGAAAGGAAAAATTTAAATCACATCATTTCACTTTAATCAGTGATATATGCTTTAGTTAAAACCATCTGTTCACATAAATTCAAATATTTTTAAATAATCAAGTGAATTAATAGCAGAAGTCATGGTGAAAAACTGCATTACCCATGATGCTGTACAGAAAACCAATTTTCATACAATAATAATTGTGTATAAATTTAAAATAAACATAAAATACATTGTTTCCACAGATACAATCAACAAATAATATATATAATACATTTCACTTTTTTTGTACATTAGAAGTTTACAAGTGTACAGTAGAAGAAAACAATTTTCTCAGAAAAAAAATAATGACTATATTTCCCTTTTTTACCTAATTTTACAGAAAAAATGTCATATTTAGAACAATAATTATTAATAGATTTAATAGATTAATAGATTTCATTAAAAGACTATGTTTAAGAAGTTTAAAATTGAGTATGTTCACTTATTCTTTTATATATTTTAAGTACAGGTCAGAATAAGTATGTCATTTCATTTTTACACAAATATATCTGTTATGCTGAATGATGATGAAATATTGTTTCACAGATTTTTTTTACTTTTTTTCTCCCACAAAAGTAATTTAAAACATTCAAATAGACACTTTACTTGCATTTAATATGCTTTATATGCATATAAAATAACTTTTAAAAATGTAATTTCATCCGGACATCAAAATGTATTCAACTAATTAATTATTTTATGTCATTTAATTTGGTGTTTTAAATTAACAATTAAATAATTACATTGTTTACTATATTAAATAATTACATTTAAATTAAATTTCTCTCTCTTCCGCTCACCAAGGCAGCATTTATTTAATTTAAAAAACATGAATAGTTTTATATTTCACGATCATTTTAAATTTGACTATGTCATTTGCAATGCCTCATGGGATTGTAGTCGTGATCTTCAAATACTGTTTTGCTTCAAATAAATGTTTGTAGTAGGGCTAATCTAATCTAATCGCATTCAAAATAAAAGTCTATGTTTACATACTATATGTGTGCGTACTGTGTACATTTATTATGCATATATAAATACACACACATACATGTATATATTAAGGAAAAATATGTTAGATTTATATATAAAATATTTCTATTTATTAGTGCTGTCAAACGATTAATCGCGATTAATCGCATTAAAAAAAAGTTTTTGTTTACATAGTACGTGTGTGTACTGTGTATATTTATTATGTATATATAAATACACACACATGCATGTATATATGTAAGAAAAATATGTTACGTTTATATATTAAATATATTTATATATAATATAAATTATATGGATATAAATATATACATGTAAATACATGTAAGTATTTTCAAAACATATGCTGTATGTGTGTGTCTTTAAATATACATAATAAATATACACAGTACACACACATATATTATGTAAACAAAAACTTTTATTTTGGATGCGATTAATCGCGATTAATCGTTTGACAGCACTAATAAATATAAATATTTTATATATAAATCTAACATAGTTTTCCTTAATATATACATGTATGTGTGTGTATTTATATATACATAGTAAATATACACAGTGCACACACATATAGTATGTAAACACAGACTTTTATTTTGAATGCGATTAATCGCGATTAATAGTTTTGCAGCCCTAGTTTGTAGCGTTGTGCTTCTGCTCGTAACTGGTTGGTTTGGTTCACTGCTTACAGCTAATTTTTTTTAAATCCCTTTGGGAAAAATTTATGGAAAAAATACAACACTAATGACACTAATGGCACTAAAACACTTTATGACATATAATGGCACAGATAAAAGCGTTTGCGTGTGTCCACCTTGGTTGCGTCCGTACTCCACCAGCCAGGCAGAGATGCAGATGATGTCCTGCAGGACGGCTTCGGGCAGGTGCTCCAGCGTCACGTCCTCCTGCACCTCCATGTCCTCGTCTCCTCCGATGGCGTCCAGGATGAGGATGGGCGGCACTGGCTTGCTGTAGCGCGTCAGCAGGCTGCGAAACTCCGCCTCCAGCAGCTCCTTCCCCTTCTCGAAGCGTGCTTTCTGCAACACGACAGCCTCGCTGAGGAGCTTCATACGGACTGAAGAAGTGTGAGGGGAGTGTGAGAGCATGACATACTGTACGTACCACTGTGTTGAGCTCGGGACTGTCGGGATTGTTGTCCTGAAAATACTCCACGGCTTTCTGGATCTTTGCAATGCAGGCCAGATACTCATCCAGACGACCTGCAGGCCTGCAAGAGCAGTGACTGACAAATCAGAGTCTATCCACATATCTATCTATCTATCTATCTATCCACATATCTATCTATCTATCTATCTATCTATCTATCTATCTGTATGCATTTTTATGTTATTTAAAACTGTAATAACACTTCACAGTATTACTGTTTTTACTGTATTTTTGATCAAGTAAATGTAGCCTTTATAAGTATAAGAGAGTTTACATAATTATATTTAATAAAACTTAAAATATTAACTA
>NW_015549634.1:117618-144034 GCF_001515605.1 Sinocyclocheilus anshuiensis | reverse complement strand
ATTAAACTAGTAAATTCATTATAATTATAATTAAAATTATTATAACTATTAAAATGATTAAATAAAATAAAATAATGAATTTTCTGTATTATCTGTAATGTACAGTATAAAACAGAAATGTACAGACAGGGCTGTTGTTATATTTTGTAAATAAATCAAGGCGGAACGATTAACTTTTACTAAAATTATAGTATATTATGCAGCCTTGGTGTGAAATAAAAAATAATTATATGTAATAATTTAATTAAAATCTTAAATAAATATGAAATGTATATTATTAAATGTAAATAACTTTAAATATTAAAACGATCAATTAATTAGAAATATCCTAAAAATAGCTGAAATATAAATAAAATATAAAAATATAAACATATTATATCTGTATTGAATAATAAACAGAAATGTACAGAGAGGGCTGTTGTTATATTTTGGAAATTAAAGATCACTTATACTAACTGCCTACAGTTCTGAGCCGATATATCGGTCTATCACTGAACACGAGTCTCAGGCGGCTCTCACCCTTCCCGGATGATCTTGTCGGTGTCTTTGGCCACGTGATAATAACTGATGACGTGATCCAAGCAGGAGAGAGTTTTGTCCACGTTCTCCTGCAGACGCTGCAGATTCTCCGTCTGCTTATGGACCGGGATGATGGAGTTCTCCAGCTGCATCAGACGGCTCTCAAACGAGGACAGGATGGACACCTGACAGGAGACAAAACATGCTTGCATTCATAAAATAAACTACAAAATAATATTTACAATGGAAGTAACAGCAGACAATGGTATATGTACAGCAGATATCATTGTACAACACTGCCACACACACACACCCAAACTTCCAAAAACATATGAATTGATCATCTCTCACCATTCCTTTAGTGAGTTGATCACTCTTCTCCAGGCTTTCACGAATAAAAGACAAAGTTTCTTGCTCCTGTAGAAAACATACAGGGAACGTTATATATGCACACTGTAAATTATAATGACCTCTCAAGTGAATACACCCCATCAACAGCATTGTTGTTTTTTGACATTATAACTTTTCTATCATTAAGCTTAATTAAATGCTTAGTGACATTATTTTTCAAGGCAATCACGCAGATTCTCATTCTAGCTGCTCGCGAATGACATTAATAAGATCCGCTGCCTGATCACGCGATTCTCATGTTATTCTTCATTCTTCCTGTTTGCTTTGTCTCTCTTTAACGGACCTGTTTGAGTTTGTCCTCGATCTCTCGCTTGCGAGCGGACGCGTCTTCGGTCGGGATCATCCTGACAGGCAGAAATGTGACAGAAATGACAGCTGGATGCAAAATCCACAATAATATTACAACATTTAAAGTGAAGACAGCTGAAACTATACAACGCAAACGACAAAATGGCAGTGAAGTGAATCGCATGTACAAAATAAAAGTCCTCCGGTTTTTATTTTATTTTTGTTTTTTATTGTTATTTTGTTTTGTTTATTTGTGTTTTGAGTCCAAATATCAGCCAAAATAAATAAATAAATAAATATATATTAGTGCTGTCAAACGATTAATCGCATCCAAAAAAAAAGTTTTTGTTTACATATGCGTGTTGTGTATATTTATGTATATATAAATACACACACATGCATGTATATATTTAAGAAAAATGTTATTTTTATATATTAGATATTTTTATACATAATATAAAATATAAGAATATAAATGTAAATGCGTGTAAATATTTCCAAAATATATACTGTGTATTTATATATACATAATAAATATACACAGCACACACACATATATGTAAACAACTTTTATTTTAGATGCGATTAATAAATTTGACAGCACTAATATATATATATATATATATATATAAATGAATAAATACGACATACAGAACAATCTTACCAAAGTGGGTTAATCATCAAAATGAACCTCCAAAAAATTACTTTTTTAACTTCCACCTGCTTTTTTTGCAATGCATAAGATTTTGGGATTTAAAAATCACCTTAAATACTTACTTATATATAAAATAATTGGCCAAAACTATATTAACCACAAATTCTAAATAACGATTCAGAGAAAAAAAAAAAAGCATTAAAAGCTCTTTCAGATTGCACATAACTTGCAATTTATGTGAGAATAATGATATAAATTTATCATTAAATTAAATGATTTAATTTTATTCATATTTATAGGGGACATTAACATGTCATACAAAAAAAAAGACAAAAATGAAGAAGAAGAAACTGATTTAAAATTTAAAGTGAAGAGGAATTTCTAATGGTATTAGAAGCCACTTTGATTTTGACAAGTTTTAATGATGTGGTGTTTGTGGGTGACTTCACTGGCCAGAGACTCAGGGTGGCTCTAGTTGTACACAAAACTCCATTCATTTCCTAAATTCACTGAACAATCAATAAATCAATCAATCAATCAACTACAGAAAGTATACAGTAATTTACAGCAGCATATAAATATGTACATCTGTTTTTGTCACTGTCTGCAAAACAGAAGCATAATGCATGATGTCATGCAATATTATATAACAAAACATACTCTGAACACTTTAAATTAGTTAGATATCAAACAAAAACTATAAAGAAGTTAAAGGTATTTTAAATGTCAAGCACATTATTTAACAGGTTGTGGTTGACAAAAAAAAAAACAAAAAAAAATCAGTAACCATTTCTAAAGCAACCACTGCCCTTCATTTTAATCAGTCTTAAAAATATATAACATTAAAAATTCATCAATGGAAATAGTGAGAACTCTGAAGGTCAGACACTCCTTCCTAAGACTCCTCTTGTTTTGTGAAAGCCTAAAAGACAATCAAATGGAGTTACATACTGTACCATCAGACAATGGAAATGAAATTAGGATACTATTAAGAAGATGTTCGTGAATTACAATGACACACCTGTTTTAGAAATTGTCGTCCAAAGTAATTTGTGGCCATGTTCTTCAGGTTTGTTCGGGCTCCTACTTTACAGCGCACATATCCGTAGAGATTGGCTCCCTGTAACACCACTCCCAAAATCACCACGGCCTGAGAGAGACCACAGTATCACTCACAGAACAACATCACTGGAAGATGTGCTTATGCAACACCTAATGAGACACAGACTGCTGAAGAACTGCTCAGAACTCACCAGCCATTTGATCTTAAAGGAGACGAGCGTAAAGAAAGCAAAGATGACCCAGACGACGGGACAGATGATCAGACCCAGCCAGAAGATACGAGACTCTGCGTTTGAGGAGCGGGATGCTGAAGACTGATTCCCACCGGCCTGCAAGCACATATAGACAGGACGTCAGTGTAACACAACAAATGGAGATAATATTCACACATTTAACCAGAAATGCTAATTCATTGTCATATACATGCACGAGCGTTCAAAAGATTGGTGTTTCTAATATAATTATTCATCAAGGACGCATTAAATTGATCAAATGTGACAGGAAAGACATTTATAATATACACAAGTTTTCTATTTCAAATAAATGCTGTTCTTTAATTGCTTGGTAGCACATGGCACTGAGGAAGGGTTAATACCCGAAAACGTTCTGCACATTTGCACCTTTTTGCACATATTTTTGTGACCTCTGAGCATTAAATGAAACAAGCCTCTTTGGCTGAATCTGGACGAGTGCGGAACTCTTTCATCTTTAATAATCAGAAATGTTTCTTGAGCAGCATATCAGAATGATTTCTGAAGGATCATGTGACACTGAAGACTGGAGTAATGATACTGATTAATGATTCAGCTTTATATCAGAGGAATAAATGACATTATACAATATATTCACTAAGAAAACATTTATTTTAAATTGTAATAATATTATACAATATTACTGTTTTTATTACATTTTTGATTAACCCTTGTGCGACCTTTTGGACATTTTTGTCCTTTTCAGTTTTGTTTTTTTGATAATTTTGCCTGCGTTATTGCCAACTGCATAAATTATGGCACAGGTGTGTATTTTTATTGGAATTTTACTATTTCACTTCCATTTCCTTTAATAAATCTATTTTGCACTAGGCACAAAAAATCGTTCCTCTCAGGACCTTAAGGGCAAAAATGTTCCCATTGAAACCTATAAAAACTGCTATTTTTAACTGTAAAATTATGCAATTTTTGTTGATAGGCTTTCATTATATTGGCAAGGCTTTAAAATTAAATTTTAAAAAAAATTTTACCAGATGGTGCCATTTTTTCAGGTTTGACCTATAAAGCAAATACTCGCTTTATTTCTGTTTTCTTCTTCTGCATATTATAGAGCCAATTGGATAAATAATGCAGCTATAATTGAGTGGGTGTGTTGGTATGTGTGTCAAAAAAAAAAATTGTGTGTGTGTTCTTGTAATATTTGAGAGAGAAAAACTCTACTGCAAATCACAAATCCAACCACTGTGTGCACCAGCAGAGTTCTGCTGGCATCTAATGGGGAAAATTTGGTACTGCGCCCAAACAAAATCTTACTGAAAGCTCATTTTTTGAGATATCAACCTCAAATTTGGAATATAACTTGTTTAGATTTATGGCTTTGATTTTCTAGCAGGTATAGAGTTCAACATGTTTCATAAAATATATATTTTATATAAAACATCGTTCATAAATCATTTTCATAAACCTAAACATCTAGAACTTTTTTTTTGGTTTCACTTTTTAAACTTTTTTGACTTCAACAATAATCTGCCATGGGTCTTCTTTAAAATGAGACCAAACTTAACTCTGTGCTCCCAAGCTTCAAATTTTTATGACATGGACATTTTTGTCCACTATGGACCTATGTGTAACTTTTTTTAATTGACGCACAAGGGTTAAATAAATGCAGCCTTTGTGAGCACATAATTTTTTTTTATATCAATCATGTTTTTCTGTGAATAACTACACAAATCTTTTATCTATTTTTAAATATTTTATGCCACTCTACTGAAGACTGTGTGTGTGTGTAACAGTACCTTTCTGGACTCAAACACCCAATGGTTTTTTCCATCATCATCCACTTGATTCCACCAGCGCAAACCCACCATCAGACGGCCGGTTATATTCTACAACAAGACAAACAGGACAGGTTACATGCTGAGGTTTAATATGAAGGGTTAGAGGTTTGTTTGGATCTTTAAATATGAGTTAACGACTTAACTTCCACTAACTCCAGTAACTGTAATGATTTACGAACACCTGCTCAGTTATTCTAAACACAAACCTTCACAGTCCAGAAGTCACATGACAGGAGGAGGATGATGGTGACCATACAGGCGATGAAGGATCCACCGACTGAACCACACAGCAGGTAGACCAGGATGGCAGTGACCCGGAAGAACAGATGGAAGAATGAAGCCACCGGATGCCTGGAATCACACACTCGTTTATTTAGCTAAATGAAGACATACCACACACACCTCATTTGCAATAATTACTATAAACGAACCCAGAGCCCTAAACATACTGCATTTTTAGAATGAAAAATAATTGATTAATAATACATTTAAAAATGTATTTAAATTATAATAATAATTGTAATTATTAATAATGATTTATTCAAATATAATACAATATTTTTACTAATTAAAAAGGTATAAACAATTGTCACAATATTATAATTACTATAAACTAACCCTAAAAATGACATTTTTATTAAGAAATTTAATTAACAACAATAATGTATTTAAATATTTCATTATTAAAAAGTGTAGTGATGTTATAATAATATTAAGATATTTTAATTTAATAAAATCGTACTAAAAGGCCTACCCTACATACTTTTAAAATATCAATAATGCATTTACTTATTTATAATAATGTATTAATGTATTCAATAATATATTATTAATAACTAATATTATTTTAATTAATAACAATTGCTTTATTTTCGTTTTTTGTCCTTCTTCAAATGAGGACGTCCCCAAAATGTACTAAACGAGTCCACAGCTGAGAGAAACACGTGATGTTGATGATCTAAACGGACCATATAACACAACTAATTAACGATGACAACAAACACACCTGATTTTGTTCTTTCTTGCGGCTGAATCTTCCTCTGCATCAAATAAAGCCACATCGTCATCATCGTTTGAGTCCTGGAAGCGAGACAAGATGACAGCTGTCAGGCTCAGAAACACGATTTATAACGACTAATTAAACATAGACCGAGAAAAACTCCACCTGCTGCAGTGAGCTGTTTACTGTCAGAGGACTGGCTAAGCTAAACCCGCTTTGTTCCTTATCTTCAAAGTCATATTAGAGGAACACAAGCATGCTGTACACATAAACTATGTCTACATCGTTTGAGAAGAATTTATAATAATAAAAAAATAGCATATTTTTACTTACCAGCTTCATTTCGACTGCTGTTGTTGCTGGTACTGCTGATGTTGCACGACACGTCACTTCCGGGTCCGTGACGACTGACTACATCGCGCCTGAACAGAAAACAATTTTTATTTTATTTTTTTTATAACAGAAAAAGATAAATAAAAAAATTTGAATATAAGGAATATTATTTCTTAAAAAGTTAGTAAATAATATTTTTTATCACGTGCAATATCCAATTCAAAATTTATATTATTTAACAAAACTCTTCTTATTCCATTCCTTGGCTTACTTTTGTTTTGTATATAGCGTATTTGTCTATCGATATAATAGATATAATAATATATAATATTATATATAAAAATAACCTTCATTAGCCACTATGTACCATGTTCCTCATGCAGTAATATTTGAATTTCTTTCTTTGTTTTTTTTTTTACACATGAATTCTAAATATAGAACTTAGGAAGAATAAATAGCAGTTATGTAATTAGTTATGTATTATCCTCAGTCAAACATTATCCCTGTGCCCCTTTAGGCGTTGTGACATTATGTCTGTAGACTGGTGCAACCGGTTATGTCACACTGCAACGAAACACGTGGACAAATATCAGCATTTCACTGTAGCAATTTTTTATTTGCATAGACAGACAATGTTTTATTGTTGCCAAAGTAACTGTCACATTTGATACTAGGCACGAAATGTAACAAATAAGGGAAAACAGCAGCATATAGACAGTGTACAGAGTCATTAAAGAGCCGTGTCTGTCCTGTTAACCCAACCCTAGTGAAATGTACCGCAATATCCAACTACGTCAAATGGGTTTGGTCACTTGTGCAACATTATTGATAGATGAGAAATGTTTGTCTTACAAATTTTAACATGAATGAAACAATGTTAAATAAAACACACATATACATAATATATTTATATGTTATCACAATATATAATGTGTGTATATATATATATATATGTATATAAATATTTATAGTTTCATTCATGTGAAAAAAAGTATACTTAAAGACATATTTTGTGATATGAGATCAATGCACAAAACATGTTTCTAGATATTTTAATAGGCATCTTGTATAAATGCACTGTTGCAGTCATAAAACTTTAATATCAGTCAGAGGTTACAGTAGATCTCTTATAGTCCTGTTTACACCATTGCATCTGTATCTGTGTAAGGTGAACAAAACCAGGTGTAAACGGGACCCTATAAGATGGAAATGATGTGGATACGAGGAGCAGAAACAGTTTATTTGGGAGAGGAAACAGGAGACGGGGTTGTCAGGGAAGATCCTGCTCCTGGTTCTAAAAGCACGACGCACTCCTTCTTGGGAAGCCAGAAGGCCGGGTAAAGCGGCTCCAGAAACTCAGCCTGGTACTTGTGGATGAGCGCCATGCCGTTTTCCACGTCGTAGAAAGCCAGCACGCTGCCGGAATAATCCACGTAGACGCCGATCCGCGTGGCTTTGGGGCCGCTGAGCGGCGTCTCCACATCGCTGTGCCACGCGGAGAAGCTGCGTCCGTTCCACTGCACACACCAGGAGAAGTTGTTTCCCGTGATGCAGCTGTTGCTCTCGGATCCCTTGCGGTTGATGCTCTTGTAGGTCAGGCCGACGTGAGTGCCTTCTCCTCTTATATCCACCTCAAAATAGTGGCGGCCCAGGTAGAAGCTCTCTACCGTCAGCACCTGCTTGAAGTGCTCGAAGCGCTCGGGGAGCTCTGGATAGCTCTGCTGCCACGGCGTCGTGTTTGTCACCTTCTTTCGTTCTTCTGTCAGACGCAGATACTGGTGGGCCGTATCTGCATCAAAGGTCAGAGGCGTGACGTCTGTGGGATAAAATGGGCAAAAAGTCAAGACTATAGTAATGTGAAGCAAAACCAGCTGAGAAGAACTGTTACATCTGGGAAATTTGACTATGTTTCTGTAGTGAGCATCACTGTTATTTCAATATCTTAATGTACTATTTTACTTTTTATGTTTATATTTTCCATATTTTTTTATTTTAAGGCAATAGCTGCACTAAATTTGAGATTGTGGGCTATATAATGTGTTGTTTCAGACTAGTGGAAAGAAAGTTTCCAACATTTAAGTGTTTGTTTTATTACACTTACATTATTTGCATTTGCAGATTTCAATTACAATACATTTTTTAAGTGCTGTTTCCTCAAAATAATTTTCCCCACTTCAGCAGCACTTGCATACGCCAACCTTAACAGTTGTATTCCAATCTATATTCTGAAGGTTTTTACTGAAGGGTTTGTTCATACAGTATATCATTCCACCTGATTTTATTATTGCACTTTATCTATTTGCATCTGTAGATTTCAATTACAATACAAATCTTTAAAAGTTTTTTCTCCACTTCAGCAGCACTTACATACACTAAACTTAGGAGCTTTATTCCTGTCTATATTCTGAAGGTTTTTACTGAGGGGTTTGTCCATATGTCGTTGCCTGATTTTATTATTGCACTTTATGTATTTACATCTGTAGATTTCAATTACAATACATATTTTTAAAGGCGGTTTTCTCAAAATGACTTTTTCCTCCACTTCAGTAGCACTTACATTCACCAGAACTTACGGTTTTATTTCTATCTATATTCTGAAGGTTTTTACTGAGGGGTTTGTTCAAACAGTATATCATTCCACCTGATTTTATTATTGCACTTTATCTATTTGTGTCTGTAGATTTCAATTACAATACAAATCTCTAAAAGTTTTTTCTCCACTTCAGCAGCACTTACATACACTAAACTTAGGAGCTTTATTCCTGTCTATATTCTGAAGGTTTTTACTGAGGGGTTTGTTCAAACAGTATATCATTCCACCTGATTTTATTATTGCACTTTATCTATTTGCGTCTGTAGATTTCAATTACAATACAAATCTTTAAAAGTTTTTTCTCCACTTCAGCTGCACTTACATACACCAAATGTAAAAGTTTTCTTCCTCACTATATTTTGAAGGTTTTTAAAGAAGGGTTTGTTCATATATAATTCACCAGTTGATTTATAATTGCACATTTTATTCTTGAAACATGGTGCAAATGTAGTTTTTCCTGGCTGTTGACTGCATTTAAAAAGTTCTATAAAAACAGATTTCCAAAATCCCAATATGTCAACAAAAATTTTGAACCTGGTTTTAACCAGTGTTTATACAGTATATATGTTCTGGAAATGTATGCAAATTAGTGCATTTTTTTTATTTTTTGAATTCGTAATGTTAGGCATCACAGCACTTACATTGTTGCTCTTTTGCTGATTTGATTATCTTCATTTGTAAGTTTCTTTGGATAAAAGCATCTGCTAAATGCTTAAATGTAAATGCAATCAATTAACTAGGGAAGTATGGTGATATCTATTAGTTAATATTTTACCCTGTGATTTTTCTTTTGACACTTATTTTATTTCAAGTAACAGAAGTATGTGTCGTGTAACATTTTTTTAATGGCTTTAGTCTTAATTAGCGATAATAACCCCAATAAACACTCACACTTAAGAAAGTCGTCTCTGGTCTCTGGGTTCGGAATTGACATGTTCTTTTTTGCAGCAATAATGGCATAAACCGTCGTCTTTATGCCCACATTATCTGTGAATTGAAAAAAAGATATTTGGGTAAATTAGCAAACCTCTTCATAGAACACAAAGGTGTGATGTTTCTGAATTGCTCAAATTCATAGCAAGATGTGTCACTTTGTGTGGAGATGTTTATTGACGTGACGTGACGTGACATGTGGCCAAGTATGGTGACCCATACTCGGAATTAGTGCACACACAGCAGTGAACACACACAAACCGTGAACACACACCCGGAGCAGTGGGCAGCCATTTATGCTGCGGCGCCCGGGGAGCAGTTGGGGGTTCGTGCCTTGCTCAAGGGCACCTCAGCCATGGTATTGAAGGTGGGAGAGAGCGCTGTACATTCACTCCCACCACCTACAATCCCTGCCGGTACGAGACTCAAACCCACAACCTTTGGGTTATGAGTCCGACTCTCTAACCATTAGGCCACGACTTCCCCTTTTGTTTCCCTATTGTTCTGCATACTGACCGTTTTTACAGGTGTCTTTAAGTTTGTTGGTGTATGAGGTCAGCAGGTTGTTGCACATCTCTTTTGTGGACTGTGCGATAACATGACTGAACGACTGCAGTCGATCCATGAGGCCGATATAAACGCCAGGTAAAGACACATCAACAGTTTCTTTTTTCCACCGTGAATACTCCTGGAAAACAATACTGATATAATTAATACCAGAAACAATTAATAAAACAATTAAGGATTAAGTTCAGAAACACATTTTGCATATGCAAATGCTTGGCCAACCAGTGTTATTTTAGTATTATTTATATCAGTGTATAACATTTTTAAATGTATAAAATCTTAGTATCATTGAGATACTTAGTGTTTATATTAATATTTAGAATTATTTTCATTTTAGTTTAGGTGTTAGTAAATGCGTGTTTTGGTCATTTTTATTATAATTATTTGTTTTAAAATATGTCAATATTGTGTTCATTAATTTTTATTTCAGTTTTTACTTTTCATTATTTTAGTATATAAATTTATACTAAATGAAAATGATAAATGTTGCCTTTTTTATATATATACTATTATTTGTAGAGAGAGAATTTATTTGTAGATTTATACACTATTAGTTTTTATTAATATTTTAAATTGGTGTTTATTTTTAGAATTTCAGTTTTCATTTTAATTTTAGTTTAATTTTTAGTAACCTTGTTATGTTTTGTTTTGTTACTTTTTTTACTTTTTTTTTTAATGTTACTATTCAGGTTTGATATTTATTCAAGTTTCATTTGTATTTATTTTAAGTTAGTAATTTTAGTGCTTCTAATTAAACTTATTTTAGTTTTTTTTCATTTATAGCTTTTCAGTTTAATTTTACAAAAGTGTTTTTAATAGTTTTGGTTTTAGCTAACAGTAATATCCCTGTGGCCAATGCATTGCAACTTTTTAACTTTAATGCATTTTAACTTTACACATGACCTTTAAAGTATTAGTTGAATGAAATGAAAAAATGAAAATTAGGCTGTGTTTTACTCACCCCAGAGGCATCCTAGGTGTATATGACTTTCTTCTTTCAGACGAATCCAGTCAGAGTTATATTAAAAATTGTCTTTGATCTTTCAAGCTGTTTAATGGCACTCAGCGGGTGTTGCAGTGCATCAGTCCAAACGAAGTTAAATAAAAAGCACCCATCCATTAAAAAAAGTGTCTCACACGGCTCCAGGGGGTGAACAAAGGCCTTCTGTAGCGAATCGATGCGTTTTTGTAAGAAAAATATCCATATTCAAAATGTAATAATCACTTTAATCTAGCTTGCGCTCACTGTTGTAAACGGAAACAGTTCCGGGCGGATGACGTATGAGGTCGGCGTTGCGCATGCGCCGGTCAGAAGTGACGAACGCGGAACGCAGCGAGGGTGAGTAAAATACAGCCTAATTTTCATTTTTGGGTGAACTAACACTTTAACTGACAGGTGTCACAGATACTTTAAGGTCATGAACAACCCATCAGGAAACAGGAAGTTAACCTCCTTACCTGCAGGAAGTCAATGTCATTTTTGTTCTTGGTGATTTTCTCGACCTGACTCTGGGTTTTCTTGAGTTCAGTGCAGCGTTGCTCCAGATGAACTCGGATTCCTTCGGCCTGCCGCAGCGCCTGTCGCTCCTCCACCTCTAAGATCTCGCTCACTTCTTTCTTGGCCTGCTCCACAGCTGCCATCAGTATGTTAAACTGCTCCTCGATCACTCCACGCACCTCCTTCACAGACGCCTGCGGCCAGACAGACAGACAGACAGACTGAGACACTTCAAAGTCAAAGAGACAACTGAAAAATCACTACCAGAGCAAAGCTGGAGGGAAATGCCTTTGAATGACATCTATTTATAAGTATTTGTAGGTCCAAACATTTAGTCATTTCTAGAATATACAGTATATATCCTCTAAAGCATGTCAGTGATGACCTATCAAATATCATCTTATATTAAATACTTAATAATGTACATTTAACCTGACATTAATAAAACATAAAATATATCCAGAAAGGTTAGTCCGCTCACTCTTACCTGAACCTGAATTCAGAGAAGGAATGACCTCCATTACCAGTCTCTAGTTAATATGTGAACTATTAAACACTCTTAAAACAAGTAGCATTATGGTCTTGTATAACCAAAAATTACTGACTATACAGAAGACACACTGGTAACAGAAGTAAAATGGGTTGCGAAGAGTGTTTCATATTGATTCTAAGACAGTACAGTAAAGTTCAAGTGTTTATTTCTTTGAATGTGGTGTTTTACCTCTATATTCACTGTGTTGACCTGTAACTTGTTAATGGCGTTTTCTGCTGCTGTGACCGTCTTCACCATGTCTGTCTGTTTGTCCTGAAGCTCTCTCTGTAAACACACACACAATATTGTGTTGAAAACAAAAAAGCAATATATATATATACACACATATATATATATAGTCACTGGTAAAATGTTCTATCACTGTAATGAAATATTTTTAAAAAATTTAAATTAATATAAAAATAATGATAGTTATCACTGTAAAAATATGATTTAAAATGGTTTTCAGAGGCAAATTCGGATTAATATTATGCATTATAAAAGTAGATGTAACCAAAACCAGCATCTCTTTGCATAAGTGCGTAATCAGATAGGTATCAGTCTCTTTGTTCAGCTTTTGCTTTGCATTCCACAGACAAGTTCAGACAAAAATATCCTCCACTGAGCACACAGCTCATGTTCATCAGCAGTTGTTGTCAGTGTTATTCAGTGTGTAGGCTTGCTAAAGGGAGCATCACACACAATAGAGCTTTGACTCTCACATTAAAGCAAAAAGAGTCCGTTTTCCCTCCACCCTGACCACCAGCCAACAATCCCAGAATAGTTCAGGTGATACCTGACGGTGTTTCACTGCACTGATGTCAATGAGAAACCCTCCCTGCACTGTCTCCAATTAAAACACGCTCAGATACACACACATCAATGTTTGTTCACTCATCATGAGTTAGCAAGCTCAGCATTTGAAATAAAAAGGCATATTAACAGTTCGGAATATATGAAGATAATTTGATGTAATGAATGCTACTATCACTCATGCAAAAAAGCTGGTTGCCCTAGGCACAAAATTACAACTGAAAAATGAACAAGAAAACTTGACAAGGCATGCTAATGCGCCAAAATTTAATATTGCACATTTAGAGTTTGTTCACGTAAGGAGCCACCTATAGAAACTTATTAAAACTCAAAAAACTGTTTTTGCAACAACCTGGCAACCACACACAACAGTCTACTCTAGCATTATAGCGTCTATTCTTCATAAAATGTAGTTCTACATTACTGTTGCTAGTCATTTATTATAGTTACGTGATGCATGTCAAACACAGACACGACAATGTACAGTTTCACTGGAATTCACTTGGAGTATCGTCACTGACAATGCACTTTAAAAGAGCTAGACTTATGCATATGTATAATATCATGTCCTCACTATTGGTGGATATGTAAAGGAGATATGCGTGTGTCATAGCTTCTCTGTTAATCAGCAGAGAGGAAGTTTCTCTCAAGGTAACTGGACTGAACGGTTAGCTCTGTCTAGCAACGCAGTCAGGCAGGATTGGTGTTATGTATGTTGTGTAATCTATTGCTCGTGTCAAAACATCCCTAAGAATGCCTCAGATCCACGAAGAGACCTGGACACTCCCTGCTCTGCATGCGAGGACAATACATCAAACTCATTCACCTCACGGTTGTATGCACTTGTTAGGGAACACCCTAACAAGCACACACACATGCAGGGTGGATTGTTTCAGTGCATTGCATTTAAGAACAGTTTTCCTAACAGTTCTGATGTCCTGAATAGTTTAACCAATCATAATATTTTCTGTCTTCAACCTATTTCTTTCTTCTGTAGAACAATAAATAGTGTCATTTTGCAGGATATTAACATCGGGTTTTCATTTAAAAGCATACAATAACTGTTAGGTATATAAAAAAAAGCACATTGCATGGTCCATGCAATGTATTATTATATGCATTATTAAAATGTCATTCATGGAATTGTATTCTATGTCTTCTGAAGACATATTGCAGCTTGATGCAAAGAATGTCTGTTTCTTACATAAGGCATTGCATGCCTTCAGAAGACTTGAAATATAATCATATGGTGAAATGTTATAGTTTTATGGTGCTGTCATATTTTGAGCTTTCTATAATGTTACAAAATATTTCTATTTCAAATAAACGGTGTTCTTTTGAACTTTCTACTCATCTGTGAATCCTGAAAAATAAAATGTATCACGGTTTCCACAAAAATATTAAGCAGCACAACTGTTTTCAGCATAATAATAATCAGAAATGTTTCTCGAGCAGCAAATCAGCATATTAGAATGATTTCTGAAGATCATGTGACACTGAAGACTGGAGAAATAATGATGAAAATACAGCTTTGATCACATGAATAAAATTGAGTTTAACAGATATTCACATAGAAAACAGCTATTTTAAATTGTAATAATATTTCACAATACTACTGTATTTTTAATTAAATAAATGCAGCTTCACTTTCATTGAAAAAGAGCATCATGAATTTGCTTTACTGAAGAAAGAAAAAACACCTTTATTTGTTTAGCATGCAAATATGCCAGAGTCTGACTGTAAATAACCCAGCAGCATTCATATACACGGCCACAGCAAAAACCATCAAGAAATGACATAAAGTAATGTTTCAAGCATGTTAAAGACACGCTAAACCTGTGTTTAGTGTTGCATCATCCTGAAAACATGTCACATGTCACAAAAAGTGTTACATTCTGCTTCCGATCACATTGAGAAACCTCTCTTTAGAAAATACCATACAAGTTTTTTATTGATAAGTGTGGTCATGTCGGTCTTCACTACATGCTTCATAGATGTTTTTCATTCTCGAAGAGATGATTTCAGCCAGACGTCATGAACTGACGTTCACAATTGGATGTAGAACAAGTTTCAGATTAGAGAGCAGTTTATTTTCATTAGAAATGCATTAAAAGATTATACCTACGTCAATGAGGTTTCTATCAGGAAAGGAGAAACCTTAAGAGATCTCTGAAAAATCTCACTTGTCACAATTAGTGAGCAATGCGATTGAGTCAAACTCACACTAAACTACTATACACCCTAAATACATAACTAACCAAGCTTAACCAAAGAATAACCTAATTAATGATGGATAGTGAATCCTGAATAATCAATAATGTCTCTGTAAAACTGAAACTGTTTTGTTACATTTTTGTTACACTGTTGCCTTTAAAAAACTCACCACCACATTACAACTCTCCTCAACATTTATGTCTGGAACACAAAGTATTGAAGTTCATTGTGTGAGATTGATCACATCATGAACTCTCAGTATGAGCAACAGTAACAGCCTTGATGACCACGTATAGTCATTAATCATGACCACATTGTCCCGTTATCAGGCCTTTGTTACAGTATGTGTGACCTGTTCTTTTAGGTCAGAGAGAGAAATAGCATGATGAATGACATGATCTGATCTGCATCAAACACGGAGAGATGCATCCTGATATGGTTTTGTACTATATGATCTAACAATAGAGGAAACATTCTGTTCCTTATTTCACTGAAAAGATTCATTAGATATAAGGAACAGTCTGTATGCTTGAGGCTAATATCACCCTTAAAGGTAAAGTGTAAGTTGTTAAAATCTAATAAGTAAGTTGGGTGCAAATCCTGTGGCTGAACTCGGACCAGCATCCTACTCTTGCTATTTCTGCCATATATTTACATACAGTTTCTTATGCATGCTAGTATGTGATTCAGAATGCTATCATAACAATCTTATGTTAGCTTGAGCATCTTGAAACAGCAACACTGTCCCAGTGGCATGATTTTGGCAATCTGTTTGATTGACCAATGGAAGACGGAGAAGTGTCTGGGAATATTTTTTGCATCTATTGCAATATTTTTGTTCTAGTGGCTCAAAAATGGCATATTTCACCTTTTTTTTCTGGTCCAAAAATATATGATGATTAAAATGGCTGCGCAATGGAGCCTTTTTACCCTAAATACTATCATTTTCACTCTCTAATTTTACACTAACAGATCATTGTCGTGATAATTTCACAGAAACTGTTGAAATTTTTTTTGTCATACACTACTGTTCAAAAGTTTGGGGTCAATAACATTGTAATAATAGTTTCATTAGCAAGGATGCATTAAATTGATCAAAAGTGACAGTAAAGACATATATTACAAAAGATTTCTAATTTCAACTAAACGCTGTTCTTTCGAACTTCTATTCATCAAAGAATCCTGAAAATAAATATATCAATACGAAGCAATGTTTTCAACACTGAAAATAATAAAAAATGTTTCTCGAACAGCAAATCAGCATCTTAGAATGATTTCTGAAGGATCATGTGACACTGAAGGAGTACCCTCTTAAAAATAAAGGTGCTTAAAAGGTTCTTCACAGCGATACCATAGAAGAACCATTCAGTCAAAAGGTTCTTTAAAGAACCATCTCTTTCTTACCTTTTTATAATCTGAAGAACCTTCTTTCGCCACCAAGAACAGAAAGGTTCTTTAGATGTTAAAGGTTCTCTATGGAACCATTTAGACAAAAAAGGCATCGTGAAGCACCTTTATTTTTAAGAGTGCAATGATGCTGAAAATTCAGCTTTGAACCACAGAAATAAATTACATTCTAAAATATATTACAATAGAAAACAGATATGATAAATTATAATAATATTTCACAATTTTACTGTATTTTTGATGAATTAAATGCAGCTTTGGTGAGCATAAGAAACAAAAAACCCAAACGTTTGAACGTAGATTCTCATTACCTAAATATTTCGCAAAATTTCAAGTTATAAAGCAAACAAGTAAACAGGCGTACCTCAATCTTCCTGCGCGCCTCAGGGATGGGCACGGCGTTGTGTCCGCGGTGCTCCTCCGCCACGCACTCCACACAGACGCAGCACGCGTCAGCGCAGCAGTACAGCTCCAGCGCGCAGCGGTGCGTCTCACAGGTGCGTCTCTCGATGTCCCGCAGCGGCTCCACCAGCCTGTGGCTCTGGAACTTGATGTTCTCCAGGTGCGGCCTCAGGTGAGCCTCGCAGTACGACACCAGGCAGGTCAAGCATGACTTCTTGGCGCGGCACGGCCGGTCGATGCAGGAGTCGCAGGTGACATCGTTTGGCCCCAGCGCCTCCTCTTCATCCTGAGGCTTCTGAGGGTCCTCTGGTTCCTTGAGGTCCTCCTGAATCTTGCTTTCCTCAATGGTCTTGCTGTCTTTCTCTCCTGCGGTCTGGTTTTCAGTCTCTGGAGATACATTGGTCTTCTCCTCTGTGGACTTCAGATTGCTCTCCTCTGGGTTCTTCTGGAGTTTTTCTGAACTCAAGCTGCTTGCTGGCAGATCTGCTGTCAGCACCACGTCGACCATGATTGCTCTCCTTCTGTCTTGAGCTTTGACTTCAGTTTAAAGTTGAAGCCAAGCCCAAACTTATGAGAAGTGAGTTGGATCTAAGCCACGCCCCCTGAAACGCAACTATTTCCTCATATTCTTCTCATACTGAAACAGTCAGAGGCGGTGGGCGGGGCTACACTGTAATGTGGGCGGAGTTCGTATGCAGATCAATAAGGCATGCGGTTGCTGTTATTATGATGTGTTTTGGTGATTTACTTATGTTACAGACTGACATAATTTTGCATGGCTTGCTGGTTATAGTTCATTACTCATCCCAAACCAGTTTACAATGTACAAATGAATCAGACCTAGAAATTTCTAACTGTTCTTGCTGGGTTTTTTTTTCAGGGTAAGAGTTGTGTTTTTAAGATGCAAGGGTTTTTTTTATATTAAAAGTATATATTATGTGTTTAATTATTAAATAAAACTATTTAAAAATACATAAACAAATAGTAACAATATAATATTGACATAATTAATGTAAACATAATTAAAACATTTAATTTTATAATTTAGTTGAAATATTATTTTATTATAATAATACTAGTTTTACTCACGCTCATGTTGTTCCAATCCCATCTGACTTTCTATCTTCCATGGAGCACAGGAAAACATGCTGCCATTTACATACAATGCAAGTTAAAATCGGAAAGATGATAAAACACCATAAAAGCAACATGAAAGGCGTCTATATGAATTGTGTGCCACGTTCCAAGTCTTTTGAAGTCATAAAAATAGCCTTGTATTGTCAGAAAATCTTGCAGAATCAATATAGCGCTACATCAAAACAGTTGAATATCTACTTCAGTTTATTTGGTCAGTAAAATCAATGTATCATTTTCATTTCAAATGAAAGAGGAGAGCAACATTCTCTCATACACACATCTCAATATGACACACTTACATTCATGAGCATTCAGTGAAAGCAAGTCAAAGGTGAATGATTTTGGTTAAAATCACTGAATTATAAACAAAACGCATCCCCAACCTATCAGTGCA
This sequence comes from Sinocyclocheilus anshuiensis, assembly GCF_001515605.1. NCBI lineage: Eukaryota > Metazoa > Chordata > Actinopteri > Cypriniformes > Cyprinidae > Sinocyclocheilus > Sinocyclocheilus anshuiensis. Next base: position 125,229 of record NW_015549634.1, on the reverse strand, counting down.
TAAGTACAACTGTAATACGGTGAATATGATTATTATGTGTTTAGGTCATAAAAATGCATTTCCCACATATTCATTACTACTGTGTGCTGTATTAATATTGTACGTAGATTATGGCATTGTTGTTAGCAAATTCAAATACATCAACCTACAACCGTAATAAAAAAAGAAAGTCTTCATTTCTGTCTCCTATAATATTTGCTTTAATCTACACAAAAACTGTTTCAAATCCTAGTGAGCAGCCTATCTAGACAGCATTTGAAGACATCACAATAATTATGCTACCATCCAGATACCTTCATTTGGACAACATTTTAAAAGCAGCATCACACGTAACCTTGGCTGAGAAAATGCATTGCAAACTCTATTGGAATCAATAGTCTCCTGTGTTTCACATACAGATGTGCAGTTTATCAAAATAGTCTCTTAAAGGGATAGTTCACCCAAAAATTCCGTCATCATTTACTCATTCTCTACTTGTCCCAGACCTGAATGAGGTTCTATCTTCTGCTCAACACAAAAGAAAATATTTTGAAGAATGTTGGTAACCATACAGTTGACGGTAGCCATTGACTTACAAAATATGGAAAAAAATACAATGGAAGTCAATGGCTACCGTCAACTGTATGGTTACCAACATTCTTCAAAATATGTTCTTTTGTGTTCAACAGCTGAAAGACATTCATACAGGTTTGGATCAACCTGAGGGTGAGTAAATGACAGAATTTTAATTTTTAGGTGAACTTTCCCTTTAAGAGACGGCAAAGGCAGCTGGAACAAAGCTAAAGTGTGTCCTGTACAGATCAGATAAAGTTTTATGCATCTTTTTAGTCTTCATACAGCTGCATATTGAAGCTGAGAGCTAATCTGGGGTCAGAGGTCAAAACTGCAGTGCTTTATTACCACTGATCTGACAACAGTGCATAAGGCAATGATCCTTACATTCAATAATGTCATTTAGCTAAGCGAATAGGAAGCACTGTCATAAATGAAAAGAGGCTCTCTTTGCACGGCATTGCTTGTTATAAAGTCAACACCATCCTGTGTACTTTCTTATTGCACATTCCTGGTCTTTTCACGAATCGTCAGTGCATATTATTCTAAACGAACAAATGTTTAGCTCCATAATCCTTCATCAAATTGTCATTCATCTCTGAAAGCTCTTTCTTTTCCAGCTGATGCCATCATTCATGTCTCATCTAGCATGTTTTTTCTTGTCAAATACCCTGTTTCTTTCATAGATATGTCACATTCTGCAAGTAAAATGGGTTGTGAGCCGAGTTTCACGTTGACTTTAATTCTAATGCCTTCATGCACCAATTGAATCGTCATGTCAGTGTCCATCTTCCCGTGTCTTCTGCTCTTCATCCCATCATCACTGGATTCCCACCAGTTCAGTGATGGGCGGCGCGAACACCATCAGCTCCTGATATTTGTGGAAGAACAGACTCAGACGGGAGATGTAAGCGTCCTCCTGATACGGCAGCTTCTTCTCCTTCAGATACTGAGACACGAGCGGCTTCACCTGACACAATAAACACATGCACATTCACTATTATGTATATTTATTTGGCATCTTGTCTTTATTGATTAGTTTATCCGTTTTAATCTAGTTTGAATAACGTTGCTTCATTAGTTTAGTCATTTTTATGAATGTATTGTTACTGTGTTTATGCTGCATTTTAATTTAATTTAAATAAAATCAATTTTATTAACATTTGCCATATTATCCTTATCTATTACTATCACTTTTTAAAATTAATCTTGGCTAACGTTAGTTCATTACTTTATTCCTTTTTGTGAATTGTATTGTTACTTGTAATTACTGTTACAATTACTGTTAATTTATTTAATAATTTTATTTAATTCAATAGATTACTTTAATTTATTTTAATCTATTTAATTAATTTAATTTAATTTTAATTTAATTTAATTGAATAAATTAATTTTTGCAAATTAAATTGTTACTTTATTTGTTTATGTTACAATTTAATCTAATAAAATTTGTATATTGAATTGAATTGTTTATTTGTATATATTTAGTTGGTATATCATCCTTACCCATGAATATTTTCTATTTAATTAATCTTGTTTGACTGATGTTTAATTCAATTATAAAATTAACTGGTTAATTAAATTATTACTTTTTGTGAATTTTATTAATACTTTATTTGTTACGGCTGCATTTTAATTTATTTAAATATTAAGGTACATTTTTAATATCCTGTTTATCATATTAATCAGTTTTTACTTTTTTAAAGTTACTTTATTTGTGAATTTAATTTACTGTCTTAAAGAATGTAATGTTTATTTGCAATATTTAGTTCTTTAAATTATGTGAATAAATGATAATATAAATAATACATATATAATGCATAAACATGAATAATTACAAATTATGATAATGATATATACTATTATAAATTCAATTATTTAAATTAAATTACACTTATAAATTCTATTAATTATATATTATAATTTATTATAAATTCAATGATTCCATTAAAATGCAGCATAAACATTTAGAAAAATATAACAATTATAAATTAATTTATTAATTAAAATGATTTAATTTAAATGCTAGTTTAAATGATTACATTATTTAATAATGACATTTTTGGAGGGATCTGCAGTTTGGTCCATGTCCATGAGTTGTGGTTTGAGCGCACACCTTCAGGCACATGTTGTCAGACAGGAATGGGAAGAGGTGATGCTCCACGTGGCAGTTGATGAGGGAATGGCCGAAGGTCCAGTCCAGCAGCGGGTTTCGGGGAAGGTTCAGGACTCCGTGTGTCATCTGGTAGATGCGTTTGGGCCGGTGAGTGGCAGAAAACATTGGCAGGCCAATGTGCTGCGAAAGCAGAGACACAGAAACCAACTCAAAAAAAGAAAACTGCAACTACAACTCCAATATAAGAATAAAATGCAGAAACAGAGAAGAACGCGGAGCCTTTAAGCGATTCAACTTTTAGCTCAGTGTGTGTTTGATCTTTAAGTGGGATGAAATGTGTTCAGCAGCCCGAGAGACACCACTGACGCCACAGGGGACCTGAACTGGACAAAACATACAAATGCACACACATGCATTTATCTCACACACACATACTGTAACACACCGCACAGCATTCACTCCTAAACAAAGATCTCACACATGGCTGTGAGTCTCAGCACAAATACCTCAGAGGATCAGCACAATACAAAAGTACATTCTATTCTCCCTTTGCTCTGCCTGGGAAAATCATGCGTGAATTGTTCTCCGCCATTTGACTTTTTTCTGCAGTTGAACCCTGTGAACCTTGTGAGCAGGAGAGGAGAACAAAGCCGTATTGAGTGGGTCTCGCAGGAAAGGATGGAGAGACACACAAAGACAGGGATGGATTGATGCAGACTTCAGCTGAATAGCTTGGAAAGTTCCCACTCAGAATGATTACTCTTATGAGCCCGAGAGAGACGACAGATTAATGTAGTAATGGGTCGTGTGCTGTCTGGATAAAGCTCAAGACCAGAATAATACTAGTTGCAAGTGATCCATTAACTATCACCACTGTATCTTTGATTATAGCTGAAGTGTGTAATTTCTGTACATCACTAGTATGCAGAAACAACTATTTCTATATTTTCTGAAGATAAGTAGTGTGCATTTATATTTTATGAGCATGCAAATACAACTACAGCATACAAAACAACTGTTTTTTTTAAGATAAATGGTATAAATATAATATAATATTTTTTCTGAGCATGCAAAAACTGCTATATTTGATATTTTCTGAAGAAAAGAAGTGTAAATGATGTAATTCATATTCACTAAACATGCAAAAATAACTATATTTTTTATATTTTCTAAACATAAGTGGTATAAATCATTTCATTGTTATTTTCTGAACATGCAAAAAACACTATTTTTTTTTTTATATTTTCTGAAGATAGGTAGTATAAATAATTAAATTAATATTTTCTGAGCATGTACTGTAAAATAAATATAGCATGCAAAAACCACTATATTTTATATTTTCTGAAGAAAAGTGGTGTAAATAATTTAATTTAGATTTTTGAGCATGCAAAAACAAATATATTTTCATATTTGCTATATTTTACAACAATATATTTTCTAAAGAGAAGTGATATAAATAATTGAATTGATATATTTACTGAGCATGTCAAAACAACTATAGCATGCAAAAAAACTATAATTTTTATATTTTCTGAAGATAAGTAGGGTAAATAATTTAATTAGGATTTTCTGAGCATGCAAAAACAGCCATAGCATGCAAAAACAACTATTTTTCATATTTTACTGAAGATAATTGGTGTAAATAATTGATGCTCTGGTTGTATCTCAAACAACTGTAGAAAGCATGCAAATCAAAAATATTGGTGCACCACCAAAAAATATATATCATAGTCATATATCAAAATGCAGCTTGCTGTCTTTTTGCATTTGATCTCACCTGAAATATGTTGACGTGTATGTACGGCAGGGAGAACATGGCTCTGCACAGAAGCATGACCAGCAGAGCGGAGCTGCATGACAGACCCGACACACTCCTGAGCAGATAATACTGAGAAAAAAAGCCCAGACACACACACGGGACAGTGCGCAGGATCTGGAGCGGAGACTGACCCTTCAGCTGACCTGAAACACATGACAGAATATGCTGGAGGTTTCTCATCAGCGCATACACTCACCCACAGAAGAGATCAAATGTAAAGACACTTTACCGAGTTAAATGAACTCGGTTGATGTGGCGTGCTAAGCAAAAAGTCATTTATATCCTCAGTGAAAGTGTGTGCAACAACAAAATCACTGTTACTCAGAACATTTCTGATGTTTAAATGAAAAGTTCACCACAAAATGATCACATATGGTTAATCTCTTGTTGCTTTATCACATATTAACTGGTTAGGATGCTCTGAGAAGCTGTGTCTGTAAGGGCTGAAAGGCCTCACCGACGGCGACGATGGGCGTGATGATGGGGACGGCCAGCGGCGCGATGAACAGATAGACGGATCGAGGCAGGAAGGGGATTTTCCAGGTGCTGGAATCTCCCAGACCGATCACATTAGTGTGAGCGTGATGCATCTTCACGTGAGCCTGAACGCCGGCCCGCGCTGAGAACGAGCCGCACACCTGAGAGACCACAGAGATTCACGTGATGCATGCAGGGGTACAGAAGAGACCACATCTCATCAAAATCTGTTCTCATTTAAGAGTTTGTGCAGCATTTAAAACAAAGAAAAGTTTATGTTTAATGAAGAATTGTGCACCATTTCTAGGTGACCTACCAAATGTAAGTAAATAAGTGTCATTGATCATGTAACTCTTTGTACAGATGTGCTTGCTTTCACTGAAGCTCAAGATGCTTTTTGGAACATCTCAAATCATGCGAGATTTTAATTTAATGTGATGATTTAATAATTTAATTTAAATCTTAAATTAAAACAATAATTTGCATTAAATATTTAAATTGTAATATTATCATTAAATTAAATTGTTACATTATTTACTTACATTATTTTAAAGTTTTTGTTTATATGTATGTTTGCATATTATCTTTATACATATTTTTATAATCTTGTTTGACAAAAGTTACTTCATCAATTTTTTCCTTTTTTGAATTGCAGTTACTTTATTATTAAATATTATTAAGTGGCATTTTAATTTATTGAATAATTTAAGCTGCAATTTAATAATTTAATTTAATTAAAATAATAAATAAAATATTTTAAATACTTAATACTTAAATAAAATATTTTGAATACTTTAATTTGCTATTTTAATGAAATAATTAGTAAACATTAAAACATTTCAATGATGTAAATATTTAATATTGTAAATAATTTAATTAAAAAAGTAAATAATTTAATAATTTAATTTAAATTTTAAACTAAATATAGGTCAGATGTTCTTGGTTCCATTGAAGCTCAAGATGGTTTTTGGAACAATATGTAGCTCCAGTGCTCCTGTCATTAAAGCAAAAGAGAAACTCAACAAATACTAAGAACATTTGATTCTGAAATCTGATTTCATTCATACTGTTGTGCTAACATAAATTGCAATGAAAATTGCATATAAAACTATAAAATCGAATAATTTTTGGGGCCCACTGTATGAGTACAGACTGTTGCCATGGAATATGATCAACATTATAACTCTTTTACATTCTTGAGAGGATGGAAACTGTAAATTAATCTAAATCCTCTTAATCTATAAAGTTAATTCATGAAGAATTAATCAGCTAAATTCTTTCCATACTTTTGTATTTTCGTGTTGCAGAGAATTAGCTGCATGTGAAACACACTTCACTTATACACTGATGACCCAAAACACATGGAATTAAGGTGAAAATGGAAAACCATGGTACTCTTGGTGCTTTTTCATATAATATATAATTTTTCTACTTTGCAATGATAGATTTCCCTATATGTTTAATAATTTCACATCGGTACACTGTTGTTTCAGCCCAACTTTGGGTCAAATATGGACTAACCCAGCTGTTGGGTTAAATTTTTTAATTAAATTTTTAACCCAAAAGTTGGGTTAGTCCATATTTGACCCAAAATTGGGTTAAAACAACCCAGCATTTTTTTTTCTTGAGTGCAGCAAATCTCACTTCGATGAAGAAGACGGCCCAGAAGTCGGCCCAGACCGGAGACTCGCTGAGCGCGCCGTGACTGGCCAGGTGTGTCCCTTTAACGGTGATGACAGCGTGAACCACGCCCATTATCAGAACACCTGACAGGAAATACAGCGGCTGAGACGAACCCAACAACAGGAACCCTGCAGACACAAGAACAACATCACTGTAGCGGCGCGGAGCTCGACTCACGACAAACATATGAGCACAAACAGGTAGATGACATTTATGCTCCGTAATCAAAGCTTTGACACAAAATGCTTGCATTATGTAACTTTTAACAGGTTTAGAAATGAGTTATTGAGAAAACACTAAAGTAGAAACAATTTTCACTCTGAAGTTTCTAGTAAATTTCTCAATGAGTTACAAATAAATAGCAAGTAACAGAATTTTGAAGTAGAAAGACTGAAGTTTTTTCTTGTAAAACATGCTCTAATAATCTTTTAGATTAAGGGTGCCTTTACATAACGATTGTAATAAAAACGGAAAAGTTCTGTGTAGACAACAACGTTGTCAAAACAAACACAACTAAAAGCGCTGTATTAAGCATGCCAGGCCAGTAGATGGCGATGCCACTTAGTAAAGAAACATTATGCGAACACGTAATATGCATTCCTATCTACCTTTTTCCTAAGCCCCATGATGCTTTGCACAAATTATGGGAGTAACTTCCCTTTATACTGTAAACAGTCAGCAAAATTTTGCTCTATATGAGCGCAATAATAAGCATTTTCAAAAACTGAGTACAATGAGGTGACATTATTTTACTCACCCTTTAACCGTCGATCATTAAAAGGAAATTCAAAAGTGTAAAAGCATTAACAAATTACTTTCAACATACCATAAATAACTCCTGAAGAGCCTCCTTCTATCTGCAGCAATATTACGTACATGTTAAATATAATTATAGTAATATATGTCTATATTTGGTAACAATTACATTTTACAGCATCCGTGTAAAGACAAACCTGGAAAGAGA
>NW_015549634.1:76112-109236 GCF_001515605.1 Sinocyclocheilus anshuiensis | reverse complement strand
GCATATTATCTTTATACATATTTTTATAATCTTGTTTGACAAAAGTTACTTCATCAATTTTTTCCTTTTTTGAATTGCAGTTACTTTATTATTAAATATTATTAAGTGGCATTTTAATTTATTGAATAATTTAAGCTGCAATTTAATAATTTAATTTAATTAAAATAATAAATAAAATATTTTAAATACTTAATACTTAAATAAAATATTTTGAATACTTTAATTTGCTATTTTAATGAAATAATTAGTAAACATTAAAACATTTCAATGATGTAAATATTTAATATTGTAAATAATTTAATTAAAAAAGTAAATAATTTAATAATTTAATTTAAATTTTAAACTAAATATAGGTCAGATGTTCTTGGTTCCATTGAAGCTCAAGATGGTTTTTGGAACAATATGTAGCTCCAGTGCTCCTGTCATTAAAGCAAAAGAGAAACTCAACAAATACTAAGAACATTTGATTCTGAAATCTGATTTCATTCATACTGTTGTGCTAACATAAATTGCAATGAAAATTGCATATAAAACTATAAAATCGAATAATTTTTGGGGCCCACTGTATGAGTACAGACTGTTGCCATGGAATATGATCAACATTATAACTCTTTTACATTCTTGAGAGGATGGAAACTGTAAATTAATCTAAATCCTCTTAATCTATAAAGTTAATTCATGAAGAATTAATCAGCTAAATTCTTTCCATACTTTTGTATTTTCGTGTTGCAGAGAATTAGCTGCATGTGAAACACACTTCACTTATACACTGATGACCCAAAACACATGGAATTAAGGTGAAAATGGAAAACCATGGTACTCTTGGTGCTTTTTCATATAATATATAATTTTTCTACTTTGCAATGATAGATTTCCCTATATGTTTAATAATTTCACATCGGTACACTGTTGTTTCAGCCCAACTTTGGGTCAAATATGGACTAACCCAGCTGTTGGGTTAAATTTTTTAATTAAATTTTTAACCCAAAAGTTGGGTTAGTCCATATTTGACCCAAAATTGGGTTAAAACAACCCAGCATTTTTTTTTCTTGAGTGCAGCAAATCTCACTTCGATGAAGAAGACGGCCCAGAAGTCGGCCCAGACCGGAGACTCGCTGAGCGCGCCGTGACTGGCCAGGTGTGTCCCTTTAACGGTGATGACAGCGTGAACCACGCCCATTATCAGAACACCTGACAGGAAATACAGCGGCTGAGACGAACCCAACAACAGGAACCCTGCAGACACAAGAACAACATCACTGTAGCGGCGCGGAGCTCGACTCACGACAAACATATGAGCACAAACAGGTAGATGACATTTATGCTCCGTAATCAAAGCTTTGACACAAAATGCTTGCATTATGTAACTTTTAACAGGTTTAGAAATGAGTTATTGAGAAAACACTAAAGTAGAAACAATTTTCACTCTGAAGTTTCTAGTAAATTTCTCAATGAGTTACAAATAAATAGCAAGTAACAGAATTTTGAAGTAGAAAGACTGAAGTTTTTTCTTGTAAAACATGCTCTAATAATCTTTTAGATTAAGGGTGCCTTTACATAACGATTGTAATAAAAACGGAAAAGTTCTGTGTAGACAACAACGTTGTCAAAACAAACACAACTAAAAGCGCTGTATTAAGCATGCCAGGCCAGTAGATGGCGATGCCACTTAGTAAAGAAACATTATGCGAACACGTAATATGCATTCCTATCTACCTTTTTCCTAAGCCCCATGATGCTTTGCACAAATTATGGGAGTAACTTCCCTTTATACTGTAAACAGTCAGCAAAATTTTGCTCTATATGAGCGCAATAATAAGCATTTTCAAAAACTGAGTACAATGAGGTGACATTATTTTACTCACCCTTTAACCGTCGATCATTAAAAGGAAATTCAAAAGTGTAAAAGCATTAACAAATTACTTTCAACATACCATAAATAACTCCTGAAGAGCCTCCTTCTATCTGCAGCAATATTACGTACATGTTAAATATAATTATAGTAATATATGTCTATATTTGGTAACAATTACATTTTACAGCATCCGTGTAAAGACAAACCTGGAAAGAGACGTGAGGATTTGGGGAGAAAAATAATAGATTCTTAGTGTATTCCAGGGAATTATTCATGGTTTATATCGTAAATTAAATCGGGAGAGCAGACCACAAATGCACAGTATATGTTGTCTTTTTTTCATGTACTTACAGTGGAATACAAAGGAAACATGAAAATAATCAGGAGGAAAATAATGCAGCGGGCTGAAAAGAGCTATTAACGTTATTCTCCTGACTTCTGAAAATAAAAAATGAATGAAAATTTACAGCCCATTCAGTCAAAATAAGGATTATTTGTAGCGCAATCATGATTTGAAGTGATTTGTTGCAGTCTTTTTGAGCAGAACTTCCCCAAACCGGAAGTGCCTCGCCTAATTTAAAATGCAGTCGGCTTATTAGGAATAATAATATAGGAATAAGGCGGATACACTGAACATGTAATACGCACACGTATGACGTCATCGTTTCTGGCAATGAATAAACGTAAATAATTTTGAATTCATGTTTCATTTGGTATCTTTTTTAATTAAATTATGTGTTATGATGGGTATGTTTGAAGAAATATCTGCTTTGAATTATTTAATCAGGCAATGGTTATATTTATTTTAATGTTTCTGGGTATTATTTATTATTATGTATTATTGAAAAAAAAAGTATAATGTAGATCATGCTTCTTTTTTTTTTTTTTTTTACATTTTGGTGTCATATTTCATAGTTGTTTTGCCAAAATCCAAAGACTGCCACTAAATTTCACAAATATGATGCTGTTAATTAAATTATGCCATGTCCTGTTGTTTTGGCTCGTATATAATAGAGTATTAAAAGATCTTTTTTCTCATAATTTAGCAGTTTCGACCCCCATCGCTGTTGGTTTCTCCCTGAAAGACGAGTCAGTGGCTCGGCTGCTGCAGGAAACTGGATCTGCCCAATGAGAGCGAAGCACCCAGATCGAACCGGTCACCATGACAACCACCACCACAGGAGCGCCTCGGTGATTTGGATACTAAAGGGATAGTTTACCCAAAAGTGAAAATCCTGTCATCGTTTACTCACTCGTTCCAAACCTGTACGAGTTTCTTTCTTCTGCTGAACGGTGAAGGAAGACATTTTGAAGAATGTTGGCAAGCAAACAGTTTCTGCCCCCCTTTTTCCTTATTATGAAACTCAACGGGGACCAGCAACTGTTTGGTCTTCATTCTTTTGTGTTCAGCAGAAGAAAGAAATTCTTACAGGTTTGGAACAAGTGAGTAAATGAAGACCGAGTTTTCCTTTTTACATGAACTATCCCTTTAACTGTCGCCAATGTCTGAAAGCTTAAAAGATTCTGTATAAAGAAGCCAAGTTGTTTGAATTAAAAGTCAAAGAACGTTTGGTACGAAACTGAAGTTTTGGTTTCTGTGTCAGTGTTAAAGGGAAGTTTAACCCAATAACCGGCGGGCACACAGTCACACCTCTTCATGACTAAACCAGTCAACAATTTGTTTTTAATGCACATGATCCAATATACTCCCTATTAATGACAGTACACACCCTCATACAACTCATACAGGCCGTTGTAAACACAATGACCTGTTGAAATGAAAACAATCACAGCATAAAAACACACTTTGAATGTTCCCTAGACTCTGAGCAACTTAAATCAAAATGCATACTTAAAATACTGTACTTCACATTTCTTTGTAATTACTTGTACATTTCTACAAATTACGAGTGAAAACTGTTTCAAAGTAAAGGTTTTTTTTTTCAGATGTGAATAGCTGAATCTCAAACAAAAAAGGAAATTATATTTTGCATAAAAAAAACAAAGCCTATTTGCCTTGCCATACATGCATGCATGATATATGCATTATTATGACATTTTCATTCAGTAAAATTCTCACTATTCTAATAGATTTTACTTTTGAATGTTTTTGTAATTCCCCTAATTATTCTCATTAAATCAGTTAAGATATATAATTACTATGTCTAGGCCTACAGGCTACTATTTTTAAATAATACATAATTGCTCCCACATCACAACAATGGAAATTTGACCTTTTTTTTTTTTTGCATTACAGTAATGAGAATTTAAAGTGGAAATGTAGCTATTTTGATTTCTTTAGTTTGTTTGGAGATTCTCCCAAAGAGCCTGTGTGTCTTTTGTGTCTATAATGAAAAGTAGTGAAAGTGTGTGTGTGTGTACCTGCCGGTAAACTGATGAAGGCTGCGGTGAGGATGCTGCAGTCTATTCCTCTCCTCTCCCACCAGCTGCTCTCTCTCACACTCTTCTGCACCAGGCGCGTCAGCTCCATCATCAGCGTCTCCCGCTCCGCGTCCCGGTGTTCTTCGCCATCCCGGGACGCGGTGTCTCTCCTCTTCTCTGGATTGCTCTGCATGCTAGCGCTGAAGCTCAGAGACGCATGGCTCGCGCACACACTCTCCGTCCCGTCCGCGAAACAAGGCAGTGAGGGACTTTAGTGCTGACTGCGCTAGAAACGGATCTCTCTCTCTCACAGTATCTGTCTCGTTCCCACGGCGATGCCTGTGGCAGGAGTGTCCTCAATGCTGCAAGAGTCCTGCGTCATCTCCTATCACAAGAACAGCGCACACACACGCGTTTTATTGGGATTCTCCATAGCCGATTTTTTTTTACTGTACAAACCATATATTCTATCGCCCTACACCTAAACCTACCCATCACAGGAAACTTTCTGCATTTTTAGATTTTCAAAAAACTAAATTTTGTATGATTTATAAGCTTGTTTCCTCATGGGGACCAGAAAATGTCACCACAAGGACAAAGAATTCGGATATTGCCATCTTTTTAGGGACATTTTGTCCACATTTCCATATAGGGTTTACCAGGACCACACACACACAGCTACAGAATGAATGTCAAAACCACTAAAATGTAAAACCGTTTTACATTAAAAACCAATTTTTGTGAATGACTTTCACAAAAATTAATTTTTGCATTCAACTGAACAATTTTACACAAAAAAATACATAAATTTAACATTTCTGTATAAGACAAAAAAATAAAATAACATAATAATTGTACAATTTACACAGGAATTCTGAAATTTCTATGTAGACAAATAAAAAAAAAACCCTGTCAAATCACAAAATCAACAATTTATGCAAGAATAGTCTTACAGATGATTTATACAGAAATTTGTTTAGTTTGGATTAATGAAAACTCTATTTGACAGTTTCTTTTACTTGCACAGAAATTCAGCATAAAAATCATAGTTGCAAAAGTCATAAAACTATTTTACAAAAATCTAAAAACAGTCCTATTATTTATATAAATTATGCAAGGGTTTAACATACATTTTGCACATGAATTCTGCAATTTTTATGTGAAACAAACCAACAAAAAAATGATCAAAACACAAAATCATGCAACAATTTATGTAGAAGTTATTTACACAAAAATCTGTAAGTTCTCATCTTTCTTGTTCCTACAATGATGCCTTTGGTACACATGCAGGTCCCATGTGGCGTCTTGTATCACAAGAACAACACAGTAAACTCTCTCTCTCTCTCACACACACACACACACACCACACACACACACACACACACACTTCAGTTATAGAATATATTTACTCTCTCTCTCTCTAATCTACTGACTCGCCCATGTATTCATTCTGTCTCTTTTAATCTACTTGGCAGAAGACAAAAGAAAAGGTGCAGCAAAAAAAAAAAAAAAAAAAAAAAGAAAAAAAAAGGTGCAAAACCTAGGGCAGAAAGGACATTAGCGATTCTATGCAGTACACAGAATGTAGACTATTTAAAATAAAAAGAAACATAAAATACAGGTCAGTAAAAATGACTAGTTTATTAAATCAACATTTTTAAAACAACTATCCACAATTTGTCACTGAAAACATTGGCATTCCCTGAAAATGAGTCTTGAGCCATATTTTACCCCCAAATCAAAAGTAAACATTTTAAAAAATCTAATAGTTTTTTTTTCTTTTGATTTTAGGGTGAAATATGACCTGACATAGTCAGGGACGTGTAAAATGTAAAGACAATATTTAGAGTTTCATGCAAGACCACAAAAGAGGAGAGGAACGAGCACAGAATGGAAAACAAAACACTGTGCTTCATGAAACATAATACAAAACAAAGGTAACATAAGCAGAACAAATTTCTTATGAATAATTAAGAGTGGATTTATGAATGATTTACACAGAAATGTTTGTATTTAAAATATTTTTCTACAATTTACATAAGAAAAAATGTAGCTTCTACATTGAAAATGTCATACATTTCTGTTTGACAATGACTTGCGCAAGAATGGTTTTACAAAACATTTACATAGAAATTTGTGAACGAATGAGGACCAATCTGAGCTAAGAGCCAGTAAAAGACACAGAAGCAAATAAACTTGTATCCAGACAGGTACTGAACACATATACTGTCATGTACACTGTACATGTAAGAAAGGCTAGCCGTGTGTAGCTGAATTGTGTGGAGATGGAGTGTGAAGGATAGACAGATAAAGTAACAAGAGTTATATCAGCTTTCAGCATGTCAGCCTCTAAAACCTGCCGCACACACCCATAAATGAGCAGACAGCAGAGGAACACGGCTCCAGAACAAACATCTCACCCACTGAGTGAGAAGCTTTGACTGCAGTCGATCAATAACATACACAGAACTGTACATCAATAAAACTGTACAAACATCAGGTGGCCAGTGAAGGTATTTCACACACCCAAACTCCAACCACCTCTCAGCTGGAGTCAGTTAGTACAGCATACAATCATTATAATCATCAGAATTCCAAAGATGAAAACTCTAAATCACATACATAACTTTTTATATAACTGAAAAGTCTTTTGGCCGGACATTGATGCTGTCCAAAGCTTCATATGTACAACTAAACACAAAAAATGAGACAATGCTTGCACATACAGTAACATACAGACCTGAATGTATGATCTTACAGACTTTTTGATCTAAATGATTCTACTTAAAATGCTTGAAATTACAGTCATATAAATTGTGGATTTATTTACCATGTTAATTCTCCACCATGGTACATAAAATTAATAAAAAAGTAAATTAGAGTAATCTGGGACACTAAAGCGCTGATATATAGATTTTTGCTCCACTAGTGAATATATGTCAATATCAAACTGCGTCATCATGTAATAACAAAGGCTTTGTTTCTTGGTCTGAATTGTTAGAGTTGAAAATCATTGCAAAGTTCAAAATGCTAATTATTACTGCAAATGACTGTATTTTAGTCCTAAAATACTGCATCAATATGCAAGGCAATAATTCACAGAGTGTATCGGGAACCACAATATCTTTGAAGAACCTCAATATGGTAAATAGCAGGTCAGATTAAAAATTTGTGTACATTTTACCTCCAAACTGCATGTGCATTCATAACAGCAACCTTCAGCATATAGACTTCATTTTCAAGTAGAACTTCTTTGTGAGCAGAGTTTTGCTGGCTAGAGAGTAAGGTGTACAACAGAAGAGCTGTAGTTTTCCTCCCAACCACAAGGTGGCAGGCATATCACTCACTCATGCACAGACACACACAATGGCTCTGCTCCAGATGCAGGTATAGGAAGCATTTAAAAAATGTGAATTGCACTGTAAATCCTGTTTTTCTTCCACAATGTCATGCATTTCAAAGCGATCCAGGATATTTAATTAGGAAAACAAGTAGGATGGGACTTGATTTTGTCAATCTGTATTAAGTATTGATCAGACAGGGTTAAAAGTGAGTTGCATTCCAGAGTGGAATCAAAATTAATGAGCATTTAATGAAGCTATTTGGCTATGATTAACATTATTCAATCACCTGCAGCAGAAAAGCAAAGTCATTCCACAGGAAAAGCAAATGACTGTATGGTAGATTAGGGAACACATTTTCACTATTAACTAAGTGTTTTCCCTCAATAAATTCCTAATTTGCTGCTTATTATTCATAGTAAGGTAGTTGTTGTTGTAGTAGTTATGTTTAGGTATTGGGTAGGGTTAAGGGATTTAGAATATGGCCATGCATCAGTATGTGCTTTATAAGTACTAATAAATAGCCAATATGCTAAGAATATACATGCTAATAAGCAACTATTTATTAGTGAATAGTGTCAAAACTAGTGAATAGTGTTCCCTAATCTAAAGTGTTACCATATTTTGCTTAAAAAACACAAAGCCAAATATATTTTTCTCTCTGGAATAACAAAAACAAAACTTTCCTATAAAATGTAGCTGAAATTTTGGTAATGTGAATGTACCTTAAGACTGGGGATGAACATTTAGTAAACCAGGTCAACTGAGGCTTTGTAGACGTGGCTAAGTGGCTTTAAACAGTAGGCGGCATAATGATCTTGTAGCAAATACATTGTTTTGGCAAAATCCTCACAGAGAAAGCAATCTTAAAATGCAACAAGGTCAAAGTAAACATATACATCCAAGATGGTAGTCAAGATGAGAGAAATTCTGGAAGTCTTGTCTAATACATGGGAGAAATGCATGGGAGACTTGTTCATGTCAAATCTCCCATGCACTTTGCATGAGAAGCGCTGTTTTTGTGGCATGTTGAGTTGCTGCCTATGTAGACACTTACGAGGATACAGTTCAACTAGGATGCTACTTTAAAAACAACTGCTTATGCAGGCAACAAGAAAGTACACTAGATATTGGAACAGAGTCAATAACAGACATACACACTCTACAGCACAGTGTCCTGCATGCCATCAGCTTCGTCCAGAACATTGTTGCGTCTGCTGCATGCATCAAGTAGTTTTTTACGAGGTCCGAGTGGAATGTGGATGCTAATGAGGTCCTGCTCAGAGCACAACAGCAATGCATCCAGGTCCATCTGCTCTCGATGGAAGATGGAGAGGAAGTCACTCAGTCCCTGAGATGCCAGGAACACTTCTAAAGGAGCCGAAGATGGCTGAAGCTCGTCATCCTCCTCCTCCAAGCCCAGGTCTCCTTCCTCCCATGGCAAATCCTACAGGATGCCACCACATAAGAACAATCATCATAATTATCATAAAGCCCCTCTTCCAGATGTAGATGCAGTGCCTTCTCATTAACTGATTAGATCAACAGATTGATACTGACTGATTCAGATTACCTCTCAGAAGATTTTAACATGGTAATGGATATGACAATGTTAATGTATTTGGTCTTGGCGGAAAAGATATGCTACGCTGTTTGTATATCCTTTATGTGTTGCAAGTTCAACACTGGCAATAGTAAGAATCTAGTTCAGGGGTAACCAACCCTTCTCCTGGAGGGCCATCCTGGAGAGTGTATCCCCAACTCGAATCAAAAACACCTGAACGGGCTTATCAAGGTCTTCTGGATTACTTGAAAACAAGAGTCAGGCATGTTGGTGCAGGGTTAGAACTGAAGACCTTAAGAAGGTAGCCCTCCAGGAGCATCAACTTAGAACTAATCAGATGAAGCTAGTACTTAATAAGTGTTGCTGTAGGGATTAATAGGAACAAGTGGAATTTGTATGGTATCTGGTGATTCTTGTTTGTACCTGTAAATTCTTCTCTTGGAGACTCAATGAGCTGCCAATGCTGACTTCATCAAGACTGGGTGATCGTAGTGGCAGTCTCCCCCGTAAGTGGACATTCGGGACCCGTCCCACTGGTTCACTCCCCGCCACACTGCCCTCATTCTGTCCCATTCGGAACAGCCCATCAGTCACAAAATTCCGACGGAATACCATAGTACCAAGTCCTGGGCGGTTGAACAAGGAGTCTCTACCCGAGTCTGTACTTATTTCCGAGTATGCAGCGTCATACAAACCTGGATCACTTAGTGCCCTTGAAACAGTGTCTACCTCATCATCATCATCGTCTGGCCTGATGTCTCGTTTACCAGAAAACATGTTGCGGATGTTGAGCCGAGGACTGGACTGCTGGCGTCGGTCGACGTATGTTCCCTGCTTCAAGAACATGACGTCATTGCCCAGCTGAAGACCAGAGAGCGAGCGAACGCTCTGTCGCCCGTCTTCGGAAATCTTGAATGTTCCGTCGCCTTGCTTTTTCTTCTCAAGACGCCGCTGAATCTTGGTCCGGCCTCTTGTTGTGGACTGAAGCGTTGCCTGTAAAGAGAAGTTTATAATGGTCATATATTCTTTGTAATACTTCACACTGTATATAAACTTTGCTTCACACACATTTAGGCACCCTATTTGAAGACTGACTACTCTTATTGAACTAGCATGCACTGAAGGTCCACAGAAGCATTATGCTACTCTAATAAGGAAGCAAGTCTTCATTTAGCAAATGCTTAATCTAAAGCAATATCCCAGGCTTTGCACAAGAGAACAATGTTGATAAATCATGTGGGGACTGAATCAGCAACTGCTACAATCTACTTCCAAGTGTTTAACAGAGTTCAAGTATATGGACACCCTCTTCTAAATTACAGGTTTGCATATTTTAGCTACACCTTTTACTAATGAGCATAAGGTCAAGTCATGCAATCACCTTAAGCAATAATGTTTACTAAGATAGGACGCTTTTCCATTGCACCATGATGATGCCCATGTGCAAAAAGGTCAATAAAGAAAACCACCTGCCTTGAACCCCAATGGACACCTTTGGGATAAATTGAAAATGCAGACTGTGAGCCAGGCTACAGTCTTATTGGTAACATGCTGCACTCTTATACAGGGTTGTCCAGTACTGGAGGGCCAATGTCCTCCAACCTGCCCAAACACACTTGCCTAGAACTTTCTAGTGATCCTGAAGAACTTGATTAGCTGGTTTCAAGTGTGTTTGATTAAGACTGGAGGCCCTCCAGGAATAGGCTTTGAAACAAAGCTTTATAACTTGCTTGTCTTTATTGACCTAATGATTAAGTCCAAGAAGCAAAGGTTTTATGATGAGTTTAACCGGTTCTATGCCTTTTTAGTACTCATGTGTTGTTCAGGCACAGTACCTGTGAGTATGTCATGTTGGAGTCGAGGGTGTTGAACTGAGGGATCCTTCGACTCAGGGTGCTGCTGAAACTGCTGTAACTCATCGTATCCGACGTGTCCATTGCAGCACTCTCTCTCAGGAAACGCTTCTCCATGCGTTCGTGATGCCTGCGCTGAAGTTTTTCACAGTTCTTAATGCGTTTCTCTGCATTACGGAAGGCACGGTCCTTCAATTTGCTCACCAGTTTGGGGTTGATGGTGATCTGCTTGGCGGCGATAGTGTCCAGATATCGCACACAGTCCATGTGGCTCCTAGAGGCCGCCATGTCCAGTGGCGTGTGGTAGTCATTGTCCAAGCACCACACATTGGTGCCAAATGACACCAGAAAGGACAGACAGTTGAGATGGCCATTAGCTGCTGCCAGGTGAAGAGGAGTGTTTCCCCAAATATCACATTTATCTGGATCTCCTCTGTGGACCAACAAAACAACAGCAGATCAGTTACATCTAATTCTATAGTTTACATAGTTACATAGTCAAAATTAGTGGTTGATGGATATGGATTTGTCAGTGACTGATACCAGTAATGATATTTAGAGAGCAGTGATGGACAATGTAAAATACAAATGAGAAATGAGATGTTTAAAAAATATTTATGCAAAATGGTTATCTGCCGATGCTGATGCTCTCAAAATGGCCAAAGATTGTCTGATTAATTGGCCAAGCCAATACACTAATCAATTCCTAGTGAAAATATAGGGTGTGTGAATACATGTGTATGTGCACATGTGCGTGTCGGTGCATGAGTGCATGCGTTCATGTTCTGTTGTGTGGCAAGGTGTTGATCTGAAAACGTAACATGATGCTTTGGAGCTCCACTTACCCACTGTAACACACATGTACACACACCCACACACACTATGCACACTGACTCACCTCTCCAAGTCATTAAAAACTGTGCACCATGTAATGCATTCATCATCTGCATTGAAAGAGACCTGCAGTATTCATTACTAACCATACTTTATATACAATTCATTCTGTTTGTGCTTCATTCATTAGGCACAATGTTGATAATTTAGTACAAAACCCTGTTTATTGTATGTTAGTATCACATGGAGAGCATGTTAACCAGTAATCATGGTGTCAAGATCAGGTATGCTTGCAATGGCCCATCAACAAACTGAAGTGCAACAGACCTTAGTTAAGACAAATGCATTTAAAACATGCTGTATATATACTCTGCATATTTAATAAGCTGTCTGCCCTCACTAAGGTCCATAAGCCAGTATAACCACTTGGCGTTTTCTCTTTTAATCTCATATTTGCAAAAGATCTGAAAAGAGTTGCTGAGGTATAGCCTAAATGGCAAACACCCATTAGCAAAGACCAGCAGAAATGATGTGAGGTTTTATGGGACCATGCAGGATAACAAGATTAAAATACTACAGAAAGCAAAACGTGAAATCCTGAGGTGTATAATGGTGCTGACATTCAAGTTAGCGAAATGCCAACAGCCAAGGAAACAGGCAGGCGGAAGAGGAATAGCTCTAATTCATTATGTTGACCTTTAACTGTGAACATTAACATCTTTCTCTCTGTCTGGCCATGTGTAAAATTCTTCTCCATAAAAGTGCATGCAGCCCTGAACTGTCTTTAAAGACTCTGAGCACTAAAACTTACTGCTCGTTAGAAATGTAGCACAGGGTTTAGCATTTGTATTCTAGACATATTGGGGCCATTACGCTTAAATATGTGATGCAAAGTCTGTGTTGTCAATCCCATTATTGATTGTTCCTAGTAGTGGAAAAGGCAAATAATTTTGCTCTCAGCTACTAAAAAAAAGTGTATTACTCAGCTCTTTTTTCAAAATGAAAAAAAAAAAAAAAAAAAAAAAAAAAACTTGCTAAGAATAATTTTCATTTTTGGATGGCATTACATACCTCTCCTCTACAACCACCTGACTCCATTAATTAATCTAATGCCCATTTTTCATAATCCATAATTCATAATCAACTCCTGATGGATAAAATCAAGCACCTGCAATACATTTTTCATGCTGAATGTTTTGTTTTACTCAGAAATAGGATGGAAAAAAGTAAAATGTGGTAAGTTAAACATGATTTCCCAAAGTAAAAATCAGTTCCATAGAATGATGTGAAAATATATGGAAAGGCAAAAACATTCTGTCAATTGCATGGGATCAATCATGACATCCAAATAAATGCTCAGACTGTAAAAATCAAAGTGATCCTCTGTCCTAAACACACTGAGTTATTATGACTCAAACCGCAGTCGTCTCTCTTTGTGAACGTGTTTTCAGTAACAGATGGTTCAGTCAGAGATCTGGAGGGTCTGATGCAGAACACTAATTAGAGAACAGCGAGGGTGTTCACAGAGCAGAACATTTAGCTTCTGTTATTAACCTGGTCATGAGAGAAGAGCCAGGTTATTTAGATCTAATTACCTAATGACTTGATAAACAATACAACACTACTGCTCTCTCCTAAAGCCAATTCTAAAAAAAAGAATAGAAAGCTGTGCCATTATTCACTTTCCATCATGTTTCAAACCCACAAGATGATATTTTCAATGGAACACAAAAGGATATGTTTTTGAAGAATCTTGATGCAGCTTGTTCCATATGTAAAATCAAAACAACAGCATATGATTTTGGAACAACATGAGTGTGTGAAAAAAAGACAATTTTCATATTTAGTTACATATTCCAGCTAGATTGAGCGGAATACTTCAGATATCCGTGACATAAGAGATTATTACAGAATGCTTTTATTTGCAACTCTTCTGCATGCAGAGTTCATAATTTGTAATTGAATATAGACCTAGTACTTTTAAGCAGTAATAACAGTAGTGACACTCAAAAGAAATTTGCATTGTTCTCCCGTGTGACCTTTATTTTAATTAGCCCAGGACAGTAAATATGCAAATAAAACAGTCCAGATATCCATCAGTAAGAGCGGCTGGGTGGAGGGCTAAATTATCTCAGTGCAGATGTGATCTGATACAGGAGAACACAGAACTGCCATCCTGTTAATGAAACTGCATATGCCAAAACATAACCAGACCTGAGAGCGTTGTATATTATATTAATTATTTAAAAAATGTATAAACTCTTAGAATGACATGCTTCAAGTAGAACCAAATAGAAAAGGGGTTTTACAGACTGATGCAATAAAGAAGTACATATCAGTGTGCAATATATCACAAATCTTCTCTGAAAAATACTGCAGTGCTCAGGGTCTCAGAGACCCGAGGCATTAAAAATGAATGAATGAAAGACATTTTCTCATGCAAAGATTTTCAGCAAAATAAATACTGTACATTTACACAATGTGTTTTTGGTGGAGTCAGTCTGACCCAACACAAGCTTTACAGATGATACTATACTAGATATTTTTAGAATCTCAATAACAACTGTCTTCTGGAATTTGACTTAGTCAGCAAATGTGTGACCCTGGAGCACAAAACCAGTCATAAGTAGCACGGGTGTATTTGTAGCAATAGCCAAAAATACATTGTATGGGTCAAAATTATTTTTTTGCACTCTCAGATTCCAGATTTTCAAATTGTTGTATCTCGGCCAAATATTGTCCTATCATAACAAACCATACATCAATGGACAGCTTATTCGGGTTTCAGATGATGTATAAATTCAATTTTAAAAAATGGACCCTTATGACTGGTTTTGTGGTCCAGGGTCCCATATTACCAAAAAATCTCTATTATTATTTACATACGCCATTTGGGGTCTGGAAATTTTAAACTAAAATAGTTTAGAAAATAAATGCATGAATAATTATTTAAAATATATATTGCTCATGTATCACTCACCCTCGTGCCACCAGCAGTCTGAGCGCATCCAGGTTGCCGTGGTGCGCGGCCCAGAGCGTCGGCGTCATCCCATCCTCATCCGGCGCGTTCAGATCTTTACGCGTCGCGTCTTTCAGCAGGTGCAGGTGTATATATATTATATATATATATATATATATATATAAATATGATCTATTTTATATTTTCATCCAGCCCTTAAACTTCTATTATTCTCCTTTGATGAGTCATGCATTCTCCTCCCTGTAGCCGAGAAACTTAATACACAACAAACATTAAACTAATCCAGTCTAAACAGAGCCAAACCCTGCTGTGACCTCAGCACAACCTCATCCTAGCAGATCTGATCAAATATCATCATGGGAAGCCTGGACTTGTCATTCTCACATCTAAGACTATTAAAGGTCTATTGAAAGTGCATGTTATTTTAACTTCATTAACTTTAATCAAAACGTTATGATTGTTATAATTTGAGGATGACATGTCAAATCACTTATTTCTCCATGTCAAGCGCAAGCATAACGAGAATCACTTTTTATCATTCAATGTATGATACATTAAACGAAGTCTCATCCTGCATTTTCCTAATTAAATATCCTGTTTTATTCAGAGACAAAATATTGCCTATTCAGAATATGCAGGATTTCATGTTGATTTTAACAGGTTTCTGACATATATAGTCATTGTTTTGGATACCAAAAAGTAGACCAAATGGCATTCAAGAGTTTTTAATAGTATTTCTATACATGCAGCATTTCCAGCTTTTATAGGATTAAGTTTTTGCATCCGTTTATATACAGAGTTCATTCACACCCCTCCACACAGAACACTATTTCAGTAAAAATAACTTACAAAAAAAAAAACAACAGTATAAACACACACTCAGCTCACTGCTCACAAGGTCAGAGACCTGAGGGTCATGTGTCCATCCTCATGGATTTGGATTAACTCAGAAGAAAATGAAACATAATGTATCAGAAATAACAAGTATTTCACTGGGCAGTTTAAATTGAAAAAAATTACTGAATTTACTTTTTAGAGAAAAAGTGTAAATTTGAATTAAATCTTTGTGAACGTGTCGGTTTGGAGAAATCAAGTCAGTTTTGTTGAGTTGGTTCTCTCGGTGTCATTAAATTCTCTGGATCTCAAACAGCTTGACATCAGTGTCGTACCAAACAGGAGGATCCTCGTTACTAAAACAAGCATCCGGCGCGTTCAGATCTTTACGCGTCGCGTCTTTCAGCAGGTGCAGGTGACCGTCTCGAGCCGCCCGGTGGTATTTGTCGTTCATGGCGGCCGCGACTTACCCCTCTATCTGACTGACCCCTGGTGGTATCTGACGCTCATTTGGCGTGTGTTGTGTTGGCGAGATTTCACGTGCGCTCCTGGCGTCTCCACTCGAGGGACTGCAAGCATGCTCGCGCGGTTGCTATGGGAGGAGTCCTGGACTGACCACGCCCACTTCCGGTCAGCGCACACCTGACAGATGAGAACTCGGTGACACATTCAGGTAAAATCACTCTCTGTTACAAGTACATTACCAGAATGATAAATATTGATGCAGGGTATGATGTAATGATTTGACGCGAATGGCAATTACATTTAGATAAAAGCTAACAAAATGACTAAATAAACACTGTAAATAGGCTAGTTATACGTTGCAGTGTTGAAAATAGGTACTTCCAGTATTTATTTAATAATATATATAACAAGAAAAAAAAAGCATCTTTAATCAGGTTTTATGAGATTTTAGCAGATTTCAACACATAAATACATACAAAACAACATGTTGATCAAGTCCTAATAAAAGGTATAATATGTGTGACTTTCTATGCAGTGTAATTTTGAGTGTAGCTCCCACATTGTCCCGTAGAGGGAGACAGAATGCAGGACTCACCGCAAGTAGATGATGCCCCACATGTATGTGCGGAACCACAGGGCCGTGCCCTCATTGGCCTGGTACTTGCGGATGAGGATGGGATGAGGAACCGGCAGCAAACCCACCAGAGTCCCGTGCTGCAGAAACTTCAGGATCTCAGACTCGTCCGTCAAACCTCTACAAGAACAGCAAGAGCATCCTCACTCAGTCAGGTCAAACCGTAAAGTGTAATACACATGCTTTAGGGTTCAAAACCACACCAAAAATCTGGCATTTAAAATTTAAACTAAATTAAATTAAACCCTGTTAACCCAAAATCTGTTAAAATCAACATGACAGAATGTTGCATGATTTCTAATAATGCAACATTATTGTTTCTCTGAAAGAAATGGGATATTTAATGAAAAAAAAAATGAAACTAATATTAACTACTGCAACAATGGGTAATACATTTGTTACAGTATTTATTAATCTTTGTTAACATTAGTAAATAAAAACAATTATTAATTGTTATAACAGATATAATGTTCTCTGATTGACTTATTGTATTTGTAAATGGTGAAATTAGCATCAACTAAGATTAATCAATGCTTTAGAAATATTATAAGTCTTTGTTTATGTTAATTAACACAGTTAATGAAACTAATGTTAACAAACGGAACGTTTATGTAAAGTGTTACTGATAAACTCTTTCAGTGAGTGAATGATGTTGTATGTGTGTGTCTCACTTGTCTATGCAGATTTTCTCCACCTGAGGCACCAGCACCTGCAGGAGTCTCATTATAGTCTGCAGAGGGAGTTTACTCTTCCAGGAGAGGACCTGAAAGAGAGCATGCAGAGATTAGATGTGATCAGAATGAATGTTTCGGAGAGGAAAACTCATATGCATTTCTCACAAATATTGCAGTGTATATAAGGTCCTCACAAGCTTTGGTTTATAATTTAAGGGTTTTATGACTGACCCAGTCTGGAGTAGGAGCCCAGTCCGATGAAGACGACACATGTTTCGGACTTCCATCACAATCCTCTTTTTCAGACTTCTAAGGAATTAAAAAATGAAAAACATTTTATTGATATAAACAGAACAAAGTAACACAGATTAAATGTCAGGGTCATCAGTGATGCTATACCTTGTCATCTTCACCAGAGGTCGGCTCCGTGTCTCTGACTTGTGTCTCAGAGCTGTGATCTGATTGGCTGTGGGTCGAGTCCCTCTGCTGCAGTAACAGTGTCGCTCCGTCCTCAGAAACCTGTGATGTTTCTGTTAGTTTATCAATGCCTACAACATAAACCAACAATTTATATTTTTTTAATGCAATATTTTTTTTACCGTCAGCAGCAAGGCAATTTTTATGGCGAGAACAAGGTGAATATCAAAAGTCATACAATTAACAAAAATTATACATTGACAAATGGACAAAAAAAAATCTACAAGTATTCTAAAATACATTCAGGTGATACTTTCAAAAATACATCAGTTAAACATCTCTAAATAAAAACATTTACAGAATTTTAATAAGCCAACAAATTAACTGTTAAATTACCAATACAGCAACAATTTGTTTGTATCCAAAGTTGCAAATAAAAAATCAGAATATTGCATATTTCCAAATAAAACAGTTTCTAGCCCATGTGTTCAAGAGCATAAAATCATGAAGAAATCATCTTCCTGGAAAACTAATATTATTATCACTAAGTTCAAGTGACTATTTTTCTACATAATAATTGTTCCTCAAAATGTGCAGATGGAATGCAGATGGAATCTTGTGTTGGAAATGCAATCATGTGACAGTTCTGGGAAGGTAATTATAGCAAATAATTTTGATGACAGACATTTAAGAATGACTGAAACAATATTTGAGATGGTTAGTTCAGGTATCTAATCACATGATCTGTTAAAGTCACAAGTTTTTTGTTGCACCTCAAAGAATTTCTTCAGTAAATGCGTTTTCACTGTAGTTTATGCACATATATTCTTTTGGATAAAGAAATCATCCGCCTCAGTTGCAGTATGTTTTTTTAATGCACATTTTATGATTTTATGCACTGGATACATCATTTCCATCCAGCTTTTATTTGACATATCTCAAAATGTGCATAAAAATATGGATGGAAACAGCTACTGGACTCTTAATAGTCAACATACTGAGTGTATATATGATAGTGCAACCGTGTATGCTGAAGTGGTTTACGTACGTGGCATGGCCTTCAAGCTTGCGTTCAGAGTGCCCGTTTGAACCGGTGTGGTTTTATACGGTCCTTCACTACAGGCAGTGTTGTATGGGTTGCTGGTCTCCATGAAGACAGCATTATGGGTGCTGTTGCTCCTGCTTTTCTTCTGCAGGGCTTTCTGGATCGAGATGACGTCTGTAGGCAGGTTAGCCAGCTGGTGAAAGAGGTTGCGTTTGCGAATGATGCTGTACACCAGGTTAAAGTTACCTGATTTTTAGAGACAGGAGAATACAAATGCTTATAACAATTACAATAAACAACTGAGTTGCAAAGACCAAAGTTGTAGGATTGTATACCAAGGTTTGCCACAGAAGTCATGTTTTATGGTAAAATGATTTGCATTCAAATAAACAGATTTTGCTGCTTCATATTTTATTAGTCATTTAAATGAAGAACTGCCACTACGACTGTGGCGACTGTATTTACAGCAGTGATGAAGCTTCAAAAGCAACTTACCATCGAACTGGTACTGAATGATGTTGTTAAAAACTTCAAGCATAAAGAAAACCAGGTGATGGTTAACAGGTGAGCAGAACAGAAACCAGGGGCTTGAGAAAACTTCCAGCAGGTGCAGTAGTTTGTTGGCTGCTACCATAGACAGACTTTTCAGGTAAGGAGACACTGAAAAAAACAACAGCAATGATTCATCAGGAAGTGAAAATCTCTCAAAACGTATGTACTTTTTAACCTTGCTTACCATTGACTATAATAGTGAGCAGACAGTCATACAGGGGCTGCAGTCGCTGATGTCCACTGGTGATGATTTTATGGAAAACCTGTCGATCAAAAAAAAATATATATATTTGCATTTTAATGCTCATGCAAATCTTAATAGCTTATATTTCCGGGAAGGCATGAACTAAAAAGATGCAACATAAGTTGCTTTGGATAAAAGCATCTGCCAAATGCATAAATGTAAATATGCATTAAGGATGCATGTTTAACCAATTGTGGTGCACAAAGTTTTAATATGCAGCGGTGTGAGTGAGATTGGAGAGCTTTAGAAAATTGGAAGACTTAAATTAAATTTAGGGTCTGTTCTTTACAAAAAGACTTCAAAAGACATGCAATATTGCACACAAGTCATATGGACTACTTTTATTTAATTTTGTTTTTGGCTTTTAAAATCTCCATCATCTCCAATATGATATGGTATCTGTGTTCATCTCACCACTATCAGCAGGTCAGCATGAGTCCCAGCGAACACCGAAATATCCATTGGCACTCGCACACAGTATGGTTTATTCAGACGCACCCCAAAATTCCTCTCTCCACTTAACAGCAACAAGATGAACATGCCAATATGCACCAGACCGACACATGCTGCGAACAGATGCATATACACACTAACACATATGGCTATTATCACATCCATAGTTCATGACAATAAAACACCATTAAAAATGGGCAATAAACTGAATTAAGATGAGAAAAGTACAGGAAAATAGTTTGAAAATATGAATAATTTTAACAAAAAAAAAAAACTCTCAAAGTACAGTAAAATATATAGGTTAAAATATATGGGTGAATTTCTCATGTATGTGTAACACTGAATGCTTCAGATACTCACACTGATTGGCACAAGCGTCAGTGAGATAGAATAGAATTGGTACCAGAATATCCAGCACATCACTGCTCTTCAACACATAGAACAGGAACTTCTGAAATTCAGAGATGAAGAAACATCACAGTGTGCAGTTATTTTTCGACCAATTACATAAGGATTGTATAAGTAAAATAGTAATTAAAAAAAAATTTAGAATAAGTATTTTATTTAAGATTTTATCTAAAAAAAATACTCAACAATAAATAAAAAAATAAAAAAACACAAGGTGGCACCTTGTTGAGGTCACAGAGTTTCCAGAAAAGCACCAGCAGCTCCTGATGAAACTGGATTTTCTTGCAGGAATGGGGCAGGTATGTCTGCAGCAGGGGGTTATTGAGCAGCCTGCCGATTCCTCGCAAGATAAAATGAAAATCCTACATGCAAAAAATATATGCATTTAGAAAAATATAGCTAGGTATTATTATAAAGATAATATGTGAGGATACTGATCATTTACAGTGTTTAATAGTCTAATACATGTGTAAGGTAGAAGCTGAGGGCTGTTGCAGTTGATTTGGGATGGTTGTGGAGTGTTTGTGTCTCACCTCTTCTCTATGAATTCGAGACAGGTAGTTTACAAACAGGTTTTCGCCTCTCGTTGCCTGAAACATATCATGAGGAAAAATCTGATACTCAAGCTGAGTGTTTGAAATACTGAACTGTCATAATACTGAACACAGGCTCTCTTACAAAACCTAGTGCCCTGCTTAGACAACATTCTTGGGAATCAAAGACATGCATTGTTCCTGTTTCAAATGTACTGAAATTATGCTTATTTCTCACACAAGATGTTGGATGCCATTTAAGGAAATGTAAGTCACTGTTTTATTCAGCACTGAATCTAACTAAGAATATGTTTGCCACTATTTGTATCTACTATGCATTATTTGTGCTTACAGTATCATGCATGTTTCACTGCATGCTTAATTCGTTGAGAGGCATTCAGTTATCAACTTGCATTAAAAAAAATAAAAAATTAAAACACATTTTTGAAAGTCATCATAGTTGACATCACTTTGCATTGTGGGATATTGTAATCTAGACAGTGTTTTTACTAATGTATTTCACACATACAGAAAATTCACATACTATACATAACATACAAATTTCATACACACATACTAGTATCCCATCTAATAGGGAATGCTCTAAGAACTCTGCTTGGTAAGGTTCTATCAAAGTTATGAGCAAACGTTCTTAAGGTAACGTTAATAGAACGTAAGTTCAATTTCATATGTCCTTTAATAATGTTCACAAAACATCAGCACAAAAAATGGCATAACATTTTTAAAACATTTTAAGAAATGGATGTTTTTGTAACTTAATGGAAACGGAAGAAAAATGTTCAAATAACGTTTTTAAAACATTCAAAACGGTCAGTTTTTTAAAAAAGTTCAGAGAGCATTCAGAAATGTTTTCATAACTTAATGGAAACATTAACCAAACGTTCAAATAACATTTTAAAGCATTCAAAACATTCTGTTATTTTTGTTTACATTTTCAGAGAACATTCAGAAAAACATTTCATAACAATGGAAACATCAGCAAAATGTTCAAATAGCTTTAAAACATTCAAAACATTCATTCTTTTTAAATGTTCAGAAACGTTTTTGTAACTAATGAAAACGTTAGCAATACATTCAAATAATGTTTTTAAAACATTCGAAACTTGATATTATTATTAATGTTTATAATTTAATGGAAACGCAGGCAAAATGTTTGAATAATATATTTGAAACATTCAAAATGTTTAGTTTTTTAAATGTTCAGAGAACATTCAGAAATAATGTTTTCATAACTTAACACAAGAAAAACATCATGTATTTTTGTTAGTGTTGCGTGTCCTGTTACCTGGCATCCTTCAGCAGTTGTGTTCTTCTTGTAATCAGCAGAGCAGGTGTCAGTATTGGTGCTCAGGTTCGTGCTGGTGTTTGAGTTATCAACGAGCTCCTGCTCCAGTGAAACGATCAGTGTCTGCAGCGCCAGCTCTGCTAGAACCCCGCGCTGGTCAGAGAACATCAGGTGATTGTACGGGATGCCGTACCCGACAGCATCATACGCACATACCACGTTAAGAAGAGAGGTGAAGAGCGGCAGGGCATGTCTGACAGAGAGAGCGCAAACTTTAATTGCTGCATCACCAACAAATGATAACAAATGAGCGTATATGCGTCACCTGTTTTCTCTAGAGCAAAAGAACGAGACCCAGGGGTTGAGTGTGTGCGTGTCAGATGGAGACTGGTACATTTCTTCTGAGAAACATGTCAATAAAAGCTTCAACAACTCTGTCCTGAGAGAGAGAGAGAGAGAGAGAGAGAGAGAGAAGATAAATACTTAATATTTGTAATCATCAAGGAGGATGCAATAAACGGATCAAAAATGGGAGCAAAGACATTTATAAAGATTTCCATTTCAGATTAATGCAATGCTTGTGAACTTTCTATTCATCAAAGAATCCGGGGAAAAAAAAGCATCATGGTTTCCACAAAAGTATGAAGCAGCACAACTGTTTTCAGCAAATCAGCATATTAGAATGATTTCTGAAGGATCATGTGACACTGAAGACCGTGTAATGATACTGAAAATTCAGCTTTGATCACAGAAATAAATTGCATTCGAACATATATTCACATAGAACACAGCTATTTTAAATTGCAATAATATTTATTGCAATTATATATAATATTTATTGCAATTATATTATATATCAAATAAATGCAACTTTGGGGAGCATAAAAGACTTCTTTCAAAATCATTAAAATAATCTGACCCCAAACTTTTCTAAATTTCAAAAGTTCTCCAACTTTTAGAGCAGTGGATGATTGACAGGTGAGTAGGCGGTCCTTAACAGTTGTCGTGTACACATCAGGATGGATTAGATTTATAATAAAATGTAATGTGGTCACATGCAAACTACTACCAGCTGTATCTAGGTCAGAGTGTATAATAAGTACATATAAGTGATGTAAAGTGGGACAGGGCAGTATGAAGCGGGCAGATCTCTGACCTGTTAGAGTCATGGGTGTGATTGAGAGGCGGAGTCTGAGCAAATCCAACGCCAGCTTCCCAGATGAACTCACAGCTGTCTATGGACTGGATACCAGAGGGGCCATCCTGAACACACACATAACTTTTGTCTATAAATTAAACTGTATTTATTTTTTTCACATGTAGATGGACTGAAATGGCATTCCTGCAAAGGGTTTCTCAAACTAATGTTCGCAAACCCCTGGAAAATTGTGAAAAATGATGACAAGCTAAGAATTAATATATATATTATTTAAAGGGGTCATATTTGTAAATACAACTTAACCACTGATTTCTAGTCGTGTCCTCTTTTGGAAGACCAAACAAAGTAGTTTCACACGGCGGGGTCGAGTGAGTGGCGGCCGGCGGATTCGACGAAGGAGCGTCCGGTGGGCTTGCGGCAACCACATGTGACGACCCCGGGCTGGGCGTGGTTGACTCTTAACTTTTATAAAGAATATCTCTTTGGATTTGAGACTTTAGTCTTTGCAACTTTACAGATCTTCTTTATGCACCAAGAGCTTGTAACACTCCAAAGAGAAAGGAAAAATTGAAATCGTATCATATGACCCCTTTAAATATTAACTTCTCAGGAGTACTTCAAGTACATATTTAATATAAAAAAAGATTAAAAGTTTGGAAATTATGCAAGGAACAAACATACTGATAAAATCTTGGATAAAAGCAAATCTGCCAAATGCATAAAATGTAAATATCTAAAAATTTTCTGCAGATTTCTTCATGTTGTCTGTGCAGACATTTGAAACTTCTGTGCCTTTGTTTGAATGAGCAACCATTTGGTTGAATGGCCGTTTCATCAATTTCAGACAAACCCGCTTCAAGATGATGTTTTAAAACATGAACTATTGCTGGTCACTTCTATGTCATTCTGATGGACTTTTTCTGTCTTGGCCAGAATAAGTAATATGGATCTGATATTATTAGTCAAAACCTCTACCAGACTAGGAAGACTCAAGATAGAGAGAGGGTTACCGCACTGGTCCTGCTGTGGCTCTCGACAGTGAAGTCTGGACAGAAAAGCAGATCAGAAATAGCTGTGAGGAGAGACTCCGCCAACGGCCGCGTGCTCTCGTCATCGCCTTCATCCTACATCAACACACACACCAATTAAATCTGTCATTTTACAAAGAAATTATGTTTTTAATCACAAAAGCAGTAAATTCATGCATGACATTTTTTTTCCCCAAGCAGTGCAAACTTCAAGACTTCAAGCTCGTCTGACGAGTGTTTGAGGAGCTATTGGCTTTCTGAAGAGTTTCATGCACACATTCACATCATCAATACACTCATTCTGCTCCCTTCATCTCTCTAATCACAGGATATTTAATACGCCGTCGATCTTTGAGACAGACACAATCAGAGCAGTGTTTAGGCTGGTAACAGGAGACCGTAAAAATGCACCGCAGAACAAACTCTCTCACACACACGCAGCTCATGTTTTAAACAAAAGTTCAAGCTAGGCAAAGCTTTGCTGTGTATCTTCTTAAAACCTGCTTGCACAGACAGCTCCTGTTCGCTGGTGACGTTCTGGGAGAGAGTGCAAACTGCATGTTTTACCTTAGTGCATATTCAACCATTTGGAGAGCCTAACCCTAACCCACTCTGAAAGCAATTTTGAAATTTCCCTCACCAAAGACTTGCCCACTTTTGGCACGGTGGACCAGAAGAATCCACGCCAGTCGGGATCCTCGAAGATATATGGCAGAATCCGAGTCAACAGACGAATGCAGCTCAGCACGGCCTGTCTGTCTCTCTCACACACACAGCCCGAGTCGGCGTTCAACACGAGCCTTTCCACTGCCTGCAAAAAAACCAGACAAACACTTTAAACGCGTCCAATGTTTTAAAGCTTAAGAAATGACTAGTACTTTAGACAAATCAATTGATTTAGTTACATTCCTTTGAACGTATTACTCAAGACTGCTCAAAAATAGTCCAATTTTTGGGATTTTTTTTAAAGATAACATCAAAACAACATAAATATTACTCTGGAATATTTGCAAACAAAATAAATTCATTTTATGTGCATAAACTTTCACTTTTAGATGAGAACGATTTTTCATGCTGCAGTGGTTGCTGCATCAATATTCATGCATATTCATTTTTAGCAATAAAATTCAGTCCCAAAAGTATGTGTGAGATATGGGAAAGAGCCTGCATACATTTTGCAAATGTATTTGAAATGAATCTAACACATAGATAAAAAACAAAACAAAACATGAGAATGTTATACTAATAATGTGCATTTTTCAGACATTTTTATGCATATCGGCTGTGTCAAAATAGGCCTAAATGCATGTATGTTCACATTAGAGTCATATTATTGGTCTACAAAACATTTTATTTTATATATCAGTGGTACCCTCTCATTGTGGCCACCATGTTGAGATCACAATCACTTTTTTCTCGTTATTGATCTTTATTATGGGACACAGACTGCACCTTGTAACAGAGGGTTGCCAGATTGGACGGAGACTCCTCTCTTACAGCACGGATCTCAGCAGCAGGAACCAGAGCAAAAATATCCTGCGCCGTCAAGTTGATGTCAGTCCAGAACTGGTCCCAGAACACATCCTCAGAGGCCTCGACGGGCTGCAAAATCACACAAGGGTCCATTATTCAAAATTAAAAAAGCATAACCTTTCAGAATAAATGCATGGAGATGAGTGCATCTTGTCACTTAATTCACACAATTTGTAAAACTGTAAAACATGTTAATGGCCCTAAATGCCTAATTTTCTAATAAAACACAACATATAATATTTTTCCTTTTTTTTTTTTTTTACCGTTTTTTGTTACAGGAAAGGGTGTTGACACAATTATGGCGATTATGATGAATTTAAATCCTTCACAACACGACGTTTTTACTGAGAATTAAAGCAGGTCAGCTTCAACTTAAATTAGCATCAGCTGTAAAACTCAGTAAGAAACGAGAAAAGCAGACTGAACGTAATCAAAACATCATAATCATCACACAGCTGTCATAAAGTTTTTGATTCTCTCTAGTTTTTTGCATAGATCCGAATGCTTTGACATTAAATCATTATTAAAAACCTAAAATTCAATATTAAAGGAACGTTTAAATGCCCAAACGAGTGTATATTTGATCAAATATTCTAAGAAAAATACATCAGGCGACAGTATTCCATCTGCTACACTTTAACAGCGCTTTGTAACATTTTTAACCCTACACAAATGCTTATAAAAGGTACATATGTCAAATAAAACAAACATGACCTGTGTTTTGGTAGTAAGTTGTATCACCGCTTTTCTGAAGTGTAGTTTGGAGTCTGAATTACCCATCTCACTCGGATCTGTCCGCCGCGCACCTGTGGCGCAGCCGCGCAGGTGAACACGACGCAGAAAATAACCAATCCTACTGCGGCAAAGGTTTAGCTCATGAATATTAATTACGCTGCACTGACGTTGACGTTAACCTGCCTGGCGCATGCAATGCATTAATATTTGAGATTCGTTGATTCGCCGGCTGCCTTGGGGCATTTCAACCGTTAGCCAATCAGTTTGGCCGACTGAGCGATCTTCCCGTTACTTCATGAATATACATGATCAAGACTAAGCCATAGTAGGTATCGTTTGTTCGTGACCAGGATGCAAGCATGGCATTTTTCCGGGTGTGTGAAGTACATATTTGCTCAAAGATTACTCTTTAAAAGTCGAGTACCTTAAGCATACTGTGAAGGAATATTAAGCTGTTACTTTAAAGGCGCGGCCAACATTGAATACAATGAACTGTGTCCTCAGAATAACACGCGGCACTGTCCAAATAACCTACATACAGCAAAATCCACAAAGTTGTTGTAATTTAGATAGTAGCCTACAGTTATTGGTTAGAAGAACTTAAATGTATATAGACCTACTTTACTTGGAATTTAGCATTATTGGGAATGTAAAAACTTTTGAATGTTGATTGAACCAATTGTGAGTTTGTGTTAGTTTGGCTTCATATGCAAGTCATTGCTTTTTTATGTACAGATATGTATATAAGAATGTTTAGATGTACAGATATTCATTCCTTGTAGTTTCTCAGTATTTATGAGCTCACAAAAGCTGCTGGCATAATAATGATACAAGAATATTATTTATAACATTGCCTGGTTGCAAATGACAGATTTACATCATTCCACAAGAAGAAACATTCATTTTATGCTGCAATTGGGTTTTAAGCTGAGATTCAGAAACATGTGGCTAAGTTGTCAAACTGTTTTTGTTTTGATATTTCAAAATGGCAAAAGAAGCACCATTAGATGACATTGTTTGGCAAATTATTTCAAGCAAAATGTGTTTATATACACACAATTTTCAAATTCAGAATAAAAAATCAGAAAAACATTTACATGCTTTACTTGGAACTTGTTTACATGTAATTTGTATAATTTGAATAAACTCATGCACGCATGCTCATTTCATTCTATTCTTTTTAGTAATTGCTGGTGATGTTCATTCTTACTGTTTATTTTCCCCCCAAAACAGTTTGCATCTAATATCACCCAGCATTTCCTGTGTTTGGACATTAAAACCAAGAAAGAAAAACTCATCTGATTACTGTAACATGTTATACCCAAAGATGAGCCAAAAAAAGCAGTCAGTATATTAAATCCAAGAGGCATCTTCAGATGCTTTCGTGTCGTTTGCAGTGGTAAGTGGTAATTGTCTATGTTGCTGCATTGTTGATTTTAAAGACCCGGTCTATGTTTTGAAAATGATACTCTTCTTTTACAATATTAATACTTTAAAAAGTGTGGACTTTGAGCTTTGTAACTTTGCAGATCTTTTTTATGCTCAAACAGCAACATTACAGACTAACTAAAGTTGAAAATGTGAAAAAGCATAATAGGACCCCTTTAATGTCATTATTCATTTTACATAAATTTATGTCCCATGTTATTTGTGCTCACATTTTTTTCAATGATTGCAACATTTTTTGGTGTAGGTTATTGTTAATGCATTAAATGTAATTTGAACTCTTTAAACTTTTAACTCCTGTTGTTACAACCAAGGACAACCTGGCATAAAGAAGAGGTAATTAAAACATTGCAAACATATCATTTACATAACATTATTACTTTTTTATTTATTTTTTATTATTTTGTATTATAAATATTAGCATTACTTTTCTTCCACAGACAAAGTTTGCCCTGTCAGTTGTGTGTCTGATTTCCTCATGTTTGGATTTGAAATGAAAAAATGGAGAGGTATGTGTATTTTTTTAATATTGTGCCATGAGTGTGGTTGAATTGTCTTTGTTTGTTTGACTACCGAATGATTCACCAATGACAACTCTGGTCTTCATAGAAACGGTTGCTCACAAGCCTCCATCCACATCTGCACAAATGTATTTTCAACACTGCAGAAATTCATATTCAAGGTGAATACATTTACCAGTAATAACAGAATTTTGCATAACTGAAATACATAAGATTGGTTATACCTTTTGAAGGTACTGTATGTTTAATATATCTGATTTGTTCTAATGATTGCAATATTTTTTTATGAGAATGTCGCTGGGAATGTCACAGGAACGTGATCTGATTTTAGGTCAACATATATATTAACTATTGTTTCACTGGTTTAAGGTATTGTTAAGAGATTATACTTGGTTCCAGTAATAATGTACCCACAGTTATTACAGGCACTGATGAGATTGTGAGATCTACATTTCATCATCACTGTATTCAGCTGCTGAAGAGAGAATCTTTTTTTTTGCTCTGCAGCAGCATTTGACCTCAGGTAAAGATTTTTCTCTTCATTTGACTACATTGTGTTTTTGTTTTGGTTGAATGATTCATGGAATAGTTGCAATGAAGTTTTTCATTAATGGAAAAACTGACTGGGATTGAAGCGAAAAGTGATACAAGAGACCTCAAGCTAGCGGTGCTGGATGCAAGAACAGTAGTTAATTATAAAGTTTAGTGTAGATTATACAAAAAAAGCTTTTAATTGCAGAACACCACAATTGATCATTCAGAATCGAGTTGTTTTGTTTTTACAGGTCAGTTTGTCACAATGAGGTTTATAATCTCACTGTGTGTTTCCCTGCTTCTGCTGGTTAATGGTGAGTGTATATTTATAAAAAGTGGTCAGAAATCCATCTCAGAATGACATATTTAAATGTCAGCGGACTAAATGCCGTAATATTAGCACATGCTTTTGTGTTAACAGGTGAAATAGTCAGTGGACAAACATCAGGTACAACAATCGTTCTTCAACTTTAATAGTTGACTACTATGAAACATAATCACATATTTTTTCCCCCAGAAATAGAATGGCAGAGAGATGTATAGTTCTTCCATAGTTATTTACTTAAAACGTCCTGTTTATTTATGCTGAACAAGAGCTAGAAAATGACAATATGTTGGCTTGTGATTGTCGTTTGTCTCTTTCAGTACCTACAACTTCCAGCTCTGATCCATGCTATGATTATAACACTCTTGATGACTATTGGAGAGACATACGCAATATCATTACTCTGAAAATGGTGACACCCGTGTTGAATGGAGTGGCTGGTATCGGCTGCATTTGAATGGAGAAAGTGCCCAGATGTCTGAGTGGTGTGTGAGTTATATGGGATGTGGTGGAGAAACTGGACTGTATCTTAACGGCTCTCATCCAACACTTGAGGATGGAGTGGTGACCCGTGAAGTTGTAGGAACTTATTTGTGGTGGTGGTCACCCTCCTTTCAGTGTGGCACCTACACATCTACGTCCATCCAAGTCAAAGCCTGTCCAGGAGATTGTTTCATCTATGAGTTTGTCAAACCCAACACATCAGCCCCCAGGCCTGCATACTGTGCAGGTGCAATTCTAGGCTCTTTCTATGAAATACATTTTTGTAGATCATATGCTTGTGGTTAATATTACATTAAAGCTGTGCTCATTTGAAGTTAACAATTACTATAAAATGTAATTTACAAAAACAAAACAAAAAAAGTAAAAGTGAATTGTGTTATTTCTGTACCAAACAGAATTTGTGAAATGATGTTCTTGTACCATGCCTGTTCAAAAAACTAGTCAGTTCCCTGTTAAACAGGCTATTACATGTTG
The DNA here is from genome assembly GCF_001515605.1 of Sinocyclocheilus anshuiensis. Classification (NCBI taxonomy): domain Eukaryota; kingdom Metazoa; phylum Chordata; class Actinopteri; order Cypriniformes; family Cyprinidae; genus Sinocyclocheilus; species Sinocyclocheilus anshuiensis. Next base: position 78,603 of record NW_015549634.1, on the reverse strand, counting down.
TCTTGCTCCAATTTTAGTTCACCCAAAAGTGAAAATTACCTCATGATTTACTCACCCTCAAGCCATCCTAGATGTACTTTCAGATGAATACAATCAGAGTTATATTAAAAAATGTACTGGCTCTTCCAAGCGTCATAACGGCAGTGCATGGATGTTGATGTTCAGTAGTCAAATAAAAGAAGTCCAAAGTTCATTTTGGGTGAACTATAGGTTTAAGCTAGAAGTTGTTGTGTTGGACTCCTCAAACAAACTGTGATCTGGATTAAAAAAAAAAAAAGTTTACACCTTTTTTTAGAAAACGCAACCTATGAATGGCTGACTTAACTTTGTTAAATGTGCTGACATATCTCATAAGGAATTATTAATTAACAGTGTCTGCATCATTTTGGCAGGAAGAACTCGACACCAGGCTTTTTTTTTAAAGACTGAGGACTCATCATTTGAGTGACAGATTTTTCAAGATAAATTGAGTTTATATTCGCAGTGCAACCTATACAATACTAATGAAGTTTCCCGTACTGTATGTGTATTGGCAATGTTACCTTATCTTACTGATTCATCGGTTCTTTTGCAGAACAGAAGATTGTTTTATCTTTTAATGCATTATTAATACATTTAAATTTCAGAAATTAAATTAATGGATTAATTGGATTATGTTAAGATATTTTTATTCAACCCACTGAGTAATAATGCTTAACAAATTAATAGTAGTTAATAGCAATTTAAAGATACTAGCATTAAAACTATATATTTTTTATAAGCGTTACTTTAAAATATTTTACAAAGTGTGAGTATAATTTACTTTAAACAGTAAATTTTGTAATTAAAGCCACCAAGAATTGTGTGTAGCCTTTACTTTTACAATTTACAGGCCATTTTGGAGTGAAATTAATTTCCTAATTTGTTTTTTTCCCCAAGTAAATCCTACTCCAATTTTTTTCCCAGTGCATGTAGTTTTCTGCAAAATACATATTGATAGCTCTACAATATAAATTATTATAAGCTTGGCAAAGTGAAGGGTAAAGCAAAGACATGGTTACAAGATGGATTTATGACATGTTCGCTTAATATTAAAAATGTTACTTTCAAACAAACAAAAATAATTACATAGTGTAGCTTTACATTTATTGTTGAAACAAATGCTTCAGTGCCAGTATGAAAGGTTGATAAAATACCTGTTTTGGTTGCCCTCTGCTGAACAATTTGCGCACTCACAAAAAAAAATAAAAATACTGGGCTGTTCTGTTAACTGATTATATTTCAGTGGCATTTATTACACTGCTGGGTTTTCTGTTTTTCTCTTTTAGGACTGTAACTCTGGACACCAGTGGAAAGAGCGCAGGTCTCTGGACTTCCATGACAGTGCTTCCATATCCATGGGTCCTCTGATGTGGTCTGAAGGGAACACAGGTGAACATTACTTATTTTCATTTTTATTTTAATCTCCATTATTTGTAAATAAAGGTTTCTGTTGATTTCTGCTGTCAGTACATTACATTTCATTGGATTATATTCCCTGTTCACAGATAAGTGACTCCCAGATCAAGTGAAGGTATCTGAGGCTTCTTGTCTGTGTGCTTCTCTGATGCTGTTACTTGTTCCTCTGATGAGTGTCCTGACCCACTTTTAATATTTTTCCACCAAAAATGTGTAGCGTATTTTCATGCATATTGTCCTGTTCCATTTTAATGAATGTGGCTCTGATGCTACACTGGTTGTGGGTTTCTAATTATTTCATAGAATGTTGTGTGGCCTTTGTTTATTGATTGAGCACCAAAATAAATGATTAAAAAATCTGGTAATTTACGTGAGTTGCTATGTACTACATTGATCTTATTTTACTTTAGAGGTAATTCTACAATAACAAAGATGTTAACCATCTTTTGAATTGATGATATTAAACTGATTTGTGTAATTGGATCAATCAGGATGGAAAGTGACACAAACTAGAGGTTAGTTTTAGACAGAAAAAAAGACATTTAAATTCATGTTTAAACATTATATCAGAAAAAAAACTTGTTTAGCTTTAACCATTTTAATTAGATAATTAGAGAAAAAAAAATGAAGAAACACCTGGAATGTTTCTGAATAGATTGCACTTTTTCATCTTATTAGTTAAGTGCCATCCTTAAAAATGTGAGTGTAATATTTTATATAGTAGATCAAAGCATATGAAATGAACGTAATGCATTAAGAATTACCAAAAAGGTTATTAATTAATTTTGATGACTAAACAAGGTAGCTTCATAGTCTTTCTTTTGTAATCAATTGTTGCTTTTAGTAATAGTAAGAAAGAGACTTACTGGTAATTTAGCTTGTTTTCCCTAAAGTTGGCACTGTAAAATGCACGAGAAGTGTGATTCTATTTTCAATTCTTAACAATTTGAAGAATGTTGCTGCAGTGTTTGAATAGTTCTTTCTTATGAGGTAAGATGTGGTGAGGTTCAGTCATTCCTCAAATAACCAAAATCATCCCTGTCGCCCCCCCCCC
>NW_015549634.1:72568-75280 GCF_001515605.1 Sinocyclocheilus anshuiensis | reverse complement strand
CCCTTTTACAATTTCCTTTCTTTATTACGTCCTGTTGGTTTCTCTTAGTTTATTTGTCCTCTGATGCCATTGGTGCTTAACAAGAGGTAGATAATGAGAGAATTTGTTTATGTGATTGTCTTCACTCTATTCTAATAGAACTTACAAATTCCAGCTCTGATCCATGCTATAATTATAACACTCTCGATGACTATTGGAGAGACATACGGCAATATCAGGACACTGGATATGATGACACCCGTGTTGAATGGAGTGGCTGGTATCAGCTGTATTTGAATGGAGAAAGTGCCCAGATGTCTGAGTGGTGTGTGAGTTATGTGAGATGTGGTGGTTACACTGGACTGTATCTCAACGGCTCTCACCCAACTCTTGAGGATGGAGTGGTGACCCGTGAAGTTGTGGGAATGAATGGGTTCCAGTGTGGCTTCAACACATCCACATCCATCCAAGTCAAAGCCTGTCCAGGAAATTATTACGTCTATAAACTTGTCAAGCCAGATCTGTCGATCCACAGACCAACATACTGTGCAGGTGCAGTTCTAGGATCGGTTTACAAAAGATGTTTTTGTAAATTAAATATTTACAGTTATGCTCCGCATAATGTTATTCAATTTATTTAACAAAATGTCATGTCTATTTAAAACAGAATAAGTACAATGGTTAATCAGACAAATTAATCAGGTCTGTGTTAAACAGACTATTACAGCTAATCTTCAAAAAATGACATTATGTTGAGTCAGAAGTTCTTATGTTGGGCTCCTCAAACAAACAAACAAAAGCAGTGAATGTTCTGTAAGAACTTTTCAACCTGAATGAGTTCTTTTTGGCCCTTAAATGTGACTTAATTTTGGTTGGAAAAAGTGTTTAGTTTAACTTTAATTCAACTGTAATTACATAATATGTGTTTGTTGTTATCAATTACACAAAAGGTGTTTGAAGGCATTTCACAACACACCATCATTATTTTTTTTAAAATAGCATTTTTACTAAATATATATACTGGTCCATGACAGTGTCTTTCCAAAGCATCAGCAGTGATCCCTGCTACAACTATCAGTATCTGGACCGTCCCTGGAGAGCCACCAATGAAAGTGGAGAGAAGATTTGTGATGAATCTTTCTCCTGGAATGGCTGGTACCGGCTTTTCTACTATGGAATGAACATCCAGATGTCAGAGACCTGTATTAGTTCATTCAGCTGTAACGCATACTATAATCTGTGGCTCAATGGTCCTCATCCTCAGATAGAGGATGGAGTGGTGACTAGAGAGGTCTGTGTAGGGTCTTATTGGGGCAGCTGCTGTGAATACAAGTCAAAACCCATCAGAGTGAAAGCATGTCCAGGCAATTACTATGTCTATGAACTTGTGAATCCACAATTCTGGTGTTCAGGATACTGCACAGGTATAGTGCTTTTCCCACTTTTAAAAAAGTCTTACACAATTTTAAGATGATTTCAGTCATGTCTTCATTTCCTTTTTTTTAAGACGTCAACAACATTTCACAGGTGGTTTCCAATGTAAGTTCAGATAATATCACTGGATCCAGCATCACCTTAAGTAAGTTGTAATAGAAGTATATGAATGAATATGAGGGTTATTAAAGGTAATCACAATCCAAAGAAATGGCTATTTTTATGCATGCACTTTCATCATTGCTTTTAGAATCTCAATCTCACGATTGTTGCTGTGTATGACCGTTTCAGATTTGCTTTTGTGAAGTTCTTTATTGAAATATTACTGGTTTGTTTTGATATCACTAACACAGATTATGACCCGTGCAATAACTACAACACAGTCAACAACCACTGGAGAAGCACATTCAATTACTGGTATTTGCATGGCCATATAAATGGACTTGATGACACTCGTGTAGAATGGGATGGCTGGTATCGACTCTTCATTAATGGATCAAGTGCTCAGATGCCTGAGTGGTGTATATCCTTCATGTCATGTGGAGGTTTTAGTTCTCTGTGGCTTGGTGGATCTCATCCTCAGCTAGAAGATGGAGTTGTTACTCGTGAAATTTACGGCTCTCGACATGAGGAGTGCAGTTATTACAGATCTGATCCAATCCAAGTCAAAGCTTGCCCTGGAAATTATTATGTCTACAAATTTACCAGACCAACAGTCTCAATACCAGCTCCAGTATATTGTGCAGGTACATTCATTTATTTTTATATCTGACATACTTATCTTGAGGTTTTCATATTAAGTCCATTTAGTCTGCAATATGTAATGCTCTCTCTCTTCTTTTTCGTAATAGTATTATTCACCACCCCAAGCGTTGATCCCTGCTACAACTACACCAGTCTGGATGAGCCTTGGAGAGCCACAAATAACCCTTACGATAGTAACTATTACTCCTATGGCATGTGTGATTTTAATGTGGAGTGGAAGGGCTGGTACAGGCTGTTCTACAATGGTCAAAATACTCAGATGCCAGAATCATGTGTTCATCAAGGCATGTGTGGTACTTATGAGCCACTGTGGCTCAACGGATCTCATCCACACCTGGAAGATGGAGTGGTCACCCGTCAGGTCTGTGCTTCCACATGGAGTGACTGCTGTGGTTACACTTCCCACCCTGTACGAGTCAAAGCTTGTCCTGGAAATTACTACGTTTATGAGTTTGTCAAGACACCATTTTGTACAGTTTACTGTGCAGGTATATATATATATATATATATATATATATATATATATTAAAGGGG
>NW_015549634.1:60929-71609 GCF_001515605.1 Sinocyclocheilus anshuiensis | reverse complement strand
GTGTTCATTGTGTTATAAATCATCATACTCTTAAAAGCTATAACCACAAATAAGTAAATATTATAATATATTAAAACTGTTCTTATGAATATTCATGAGATGATACAACATATTATAAGGTTTTTTATAATGCATTATGCATTCATTATAATGCCTTAAGAATACCCTTATAATGTATTATAAATACGGGCTTCATAGAAAGTGTTACCGACCCCTTTAATAAACCCATACAATTTGGTCATTAACTAAAATGAGTGCCATTAACAGGAATGTTTTTGTTTTATTTATTTTTTTAAATCAGATATTGGAGGCCTTAATGAGACATCAACCACCGGTACAGTATACAGTACAATTTATGACACAAGGGCATACTAAATTAATAAAAGAGTAGTAAGAATCACATTAGACACATTGACAGATGTGTTTGCCATTTATTTATACACATGAGCTGACATTATTCTGTGAATCTGTGATTGACCCCATTTATATATAAGAAACAGTTTTAGTTTATGCGCCTAGTATTATTATGATTTTTTTTTTTTATTTCATATCATTCATTCATTGGTTCTTACTTTCAGACCCCTGTGCTGAACTCAACTGCACAGAGGATGAATGGTGTGGAGAGAAAAACAGCATCTATGGCTGTTTGTGTAGCAAGAACCAGACCAGACCAGATTCTTTAGGTGAAACTCCTTCTACAATAATAATAAAATAATAATAATATAGGATTTTCTGCATTTATTTAGTTATTATCATTAATAATTCTGACAATGTTTTGGATGTTTTCTTTTCCAGATTTCTCAGAAACCTGTGAAAGCAGCTCTGGCTCCATGTCTGTGTCTCGCTGTCAGCTCTTTGAGGCTGGTTTTTCAGCTGACGTCTTACACCTCAATGATCCCAGCTGCAAAGGAACGGTCCGGAATGGCAGAGTGGAATTCCATTTTGATAACAATGAACACATCTGTGGTACAAATCTTGTGGTAGGACTAACTATTCAATCTATTGAAATACACCATCCAAACATTTGTAATGCCTGATAGAACCAGCAGAGTTTGATTTGACCACATGGGGAATCTCTTTGAGACTTTGTCTATAGGGAGGATTGTTTGGGCCCATCGTTTTGTTACATATTGATTATTTGGAGGGCCTAAACAGAGTATCCTAGAAACTACTTAAAGTCTCAAACAGATTCAGTGGGGAAGGGTACACAAGACTTTGTGTAACGGAGGCCAGCTGGTAAGAGCTGTGTGGGTAAAGCTCACTCCCCTGAACTCAAGAGGCTGCAGCCTTTAGCATCCTTCTTAAAACGCCTACCTCCTGTGCCGGAAACACCGGTTCAAATCCCGCTCAGAGCGAGTGAGGGGAGTAGAACTGGAGGGGTTACACTACCCACAAAAAAGACTGTGACTTGTGCCCGCATTCTCCACCATTAATATTTAACCCACCAGTTTTTCACTTGACTGCTATTTTTTACTCGATTTTAGCTAAATTGCAAAAATATGTATACATTTTGTCCACAGGCCAACGGCACCCACTTCATCTACAGTAACTTTATTCTGGGGACACCGAGGTCAGAAGGTCTCATCAGCAGAGAGAAAATCCTTAAGCTTTCTTTCAGCTGTGTTTATCCTCAAACACAAACACTTTCCATGAATGTGGAAATCAACCCAGTGGGGAGGTTGGAATCTTTTAAGCAACAGTAGTTAAGCAGTATAAAGATTAGCAGTATGAAAATGATACATCTTGAACATTTCAACAGCATTGTGCACAAGAAGCTCCCCGCTGGTGAAGGGAGATATCATGTTCGGATGATTCCATATGAGGATGATGAGTTTACCCGGCCCTTCACTGGTAGAGTGGATGCAGAGCTCGACCAGAAGATGAATGTGGAAGTTCGTGTTGAGGGGGTTGACAGCCGCCAGTTTGCCTCAGTTATGGAGACGTGTTGGGCTACACCTGTGAATGATCCTGATTACAGTCTCCGCTGGGATCTCATCGTCACAGAGTAAAGCTGTGCTTTTTGCTTTACTCACTGTAACATTTTGAAAAGCATTTTGATTTGCACAGATTAAATAATTCAATATATATCACTGTTAGGATTGCATGAGATTTTACTTTGTCTTTCAGAACTAATGCAAAAATTACATATTTTGGTACATGCAATGCAAATATGTGATGAACAGGAAATAATTTTTGTACTGAATGATTCAAATTTAAAAACAAATTGTCATAATTGCTATTCTCAGGTGTCCCAATCCAAATGACGACACAGTGGAGCTGCTGCAGAATGGCGTCTCGACATCCAGCCATTTCTCCTTCAGGATGTTCATCTTCACTGCAAACTCCACTAAGCTTTACCTGCACTGTGCTGTTCACCTTTGTCTTCTGTCGAGCGATCACTGCTCAATGGTGAGATTATAATATCTCTTTTATACAACAGTAATGTTTTAGAAAGTAGCTTTAGTACTGTAGTTGTGAAATAATTTTCAATAACAATAACAATGTAGTAAAATGTGATGGGTAAATATGAAGGTTTACGAATGTGCTGTTTATAAAACCTTGTTAATAAGGTTGGTGTTAATGCTTAATGTTCAAGGCTGCTAAAAGACTTTTTGGCTAAGCTGTTCTGAAGAATTTGTGCACTCCTTTCTTTCATGTTTGTTCAGTGATATTTATCAGAGATTCACACAGCAGGATTTTCACTTTTCTCTTTTAGGATTGTAACTCTGGACACCAGCGGAGAGAGCGCAGGTCTCTGGACTTCCATGACAGTGCTTCCATATCCATGGGTCCTCTGATGTTGTCTGAAGGCAATACAGGTGAACATTTTATTTATTTTCGTCACTAATTAAAGGTTTATAATGATTTCTGCTGTGAATACATTACATTTCATTGCATTTTATTCTCTGTTCACAGATAAGTGGGTCCCAGAGCAAGTGAAGGTATCTGAGGCTTGTTGTCTGTGTGCTTCTCTGATGATTTTATGTATTCCTCTGTTGAGTGTCCTGACCCTCTTTTAGTATATTTTCACTAAAACATGTAGCATTTTACATGCATATTGTCCTGTTCCATTTTAATGAATGTGGTTCTGATGCCACACTGGTTGTGGGTTTCTTAATATTTCCTAAAGTAATAGCTGTCATGTTGCATTTGTTTGTTTATTTATGAGCACCAAAAATAAACGATTCAACGAATTGATCATTTGCAATAGCAAAGACAATCAGATTCATGTTTATTTAAATCATGCAAAATTATTAAAAGTGTCATTCCTGTTCTACAATTCCTTTCAGTTCTGTAACTTGTTTAAAAAACGAATATGCTTGTGTTGCAGTTCAAGGAAGTATTTCATCAGAACATCTTTAATCTTTTGAATCAGTGATGATATCCAACTGATTTGCATAATTGATTTGTGTCACTCTAAAACTTCCCTTCTTGTTAGACGCATATGCTACATTTAGACAGGAAAAATGACATTGAAATTAATGTTCAGTTTAAACAATATTCCTAAGAAAATGTGTTTAAACATTTCAGTTGGTGACTTAAAGGAATATTTCTGAATAGGTTGTACATTTTTCATTGTATAAGTGCATCACCGTCTTAATATTTTATCCAGTATAACAAGCACATGATAAATTACTCATTTGAATTATTAAGTATATAGTCTGCCTTTTGTAATCAATTACTTTCAGGAATAGTAAAAAACATAAGTATTAGTGATTATTGTGATTGTTTTGCTTGTTTTCCAAAGGTTGTGTAATATGCATGAGAAATGTGATTTTTTTTTTTTAATTCTAAAGGATCTGAAGAATGTTGCCACATTGTTTGCATCATTCTTTCTGATGGGGTTGAGGTTTAGTCGTTCCTCAAATAACCATAGTTCTTCTTGTTTTGTTCAAATTTTATGCTGATGTTTGCTGGGTAATGTATACATTGAATGTAAATATGTTCCTTCCAAATTTCTGATCAATTTTAGAGTGTGAGCTTTTGTAGTTTAAATATATTTATTGAAAACATGTGAACATTTATGTAATTTCTTAAAACATATGTGTAGTGATTATGTTACCAGTGGTCCCTAACTGGTTAAACTTGATGTGAGAGACATTTTGGCCTGTTATATTATGGTGTAGTGTTATATTCAATCGGTATAACAAGTTGTTGAGCAAGAAGGTCATGATAATATGATACAATAGTTAATTTGCAATATACAGTGCATGCATAATTATTAGTCAATATTCTGATCATTTTTTTCCAAGCACATTTTACCAATTCCAAACCACATTAATCTTAATAAAATTACTCTTAAGATTGTATATAATCATAGGCGATATGTGATTGAGGGCTGAAGATGCATAGATATTAGGCAGTTTGATCTCGGAGAACCTGACTCTCTGGAGACTCCAGGTAGGCTGCAGTTTTGGAAAAGGGTGGCACTGGAGACTAAAAGCTTCCTGGTGGTTTCAAACTTAATTCTTTGCCTTCTTTCTTGAATTGTTTTGCAGTTCATATGCATCTTTTCTTCTCAACCTGTTTTTTGCAACTCTGCTGACTGTTATTAACAGCATTTTATTGTCTTTATTTTGAAAATTTCAATGTGTTGCATAATATCAGAGCTGGCAGCTGCACAATAAAGTCAAATAATTAAATGGCAAGCATCAATACAATCTCTCTCAATATAAAAAGAAATGAAATGCTTCAAGATATTGTTTAGAGATTACTGTAACACTTTACATTAAGGTTCCCTTTATAAAGGGTTTATAAAGGTGTTCATAAATGACTAATAACTTATTTACAAATGCATTATAAATCATTGATAAGCAGTTATAAATGCATGAATAAAACGGGTAATTTTAATGCAATACCTGCTAAATAGTGAGACATTTTTAACTCACATGTTATAAATGTTTAATAAATATATTTATTCAGACTTTTTTAAGCAAAACCAGATTCCTGAATAATTTTATGATTCAGCAAAAATAAGATATTATAGTGAGACTAAAGGGTGTTGTATTTATGTTTTTCTCATTTGTATCTCATGACTCGTGTCACTTTTCTTAGATGTTTCTTACCAGAATCTCCTCTGTACCTCACCCATGATTCTCCGCAAAAGTTCATGATGCCTATCCACAGCAATGATTAGACACGGATATATTTTGTTTACCAAGATAAAATTTGTAAACTTTAGTTTGGGGCGAAAATCATAAAAGCACAACCACGATTTAATAAGATATTAATAATTAAAATTTTAATTCCAATATTAGTTACCTGTGAACTTTAATGTAAAGAACTATTTATTAATGAGTTATAAACCTCAATAACCTGTGAAAGTGCACCTTAATTTAAAGTGAACACCTGTGAACCATTTTTGAACATTATAAACGTTTACAACATCTAAACATGAAACTTAATCAGTGCTTGACGCTTACCTTTTCCCAAGGAGCACATGTGCTCCTAAGTTGAAAAATTTAGGAGCGCATTAGAAAAATTTAGGGGTGCAGTGCAAATTTTTCAAATTACTGTATGTGTGTTAACTTAATAAGGGGCTATAAGGAGACATTTATCAGAATACATAAAGTACATAAGGTTTTTAAATATTTTTGCTACAGGCTAATTATGTAATTATTTATAGTCCTATTAAATTGTATGTACATTAGGTATGTGACTGTATAACATTTTCACAATAGTCCTTGAAGCTTTTGTCATGGTATATGGTTTTATCACAATATATAATTTAGTAAGTAAAATAAAAAAAAGTGTTGCCCTCCTAACATGACTTTATTAAATATAACTCCCAACATAACTTTATTAAAGATCTTTTACTAAAGAAAGACTTTATTTAAGAAAAACACACAAAAATATAAAGTAAACAAGTGTTTCAAGATTAGAGTGCAAAAGATTAAAGTTCAAATGAACGAAAGAACAATAGGTAACACTTTACAATAAGGTCCCATTAGTTAAAGCAGCTAGCTGCAGTAGCTAATTGTTGCAGCAGTTAATATTCTTTGTTAATGTTGATTAATAAAAATACAACTATTTATTGTTAGTTAATGTTAGCTCCATTGAATAATATTATCAGATACAATTTTTGATTTTATAATGTATTATTAAAAGTTGACATTAACATGAACTAAGTGCAGTCATAATTATTTCATGTTAACTAATGTAGCTAAGTAATGTTAATGGATTCGGTTAAGTGTTACCTAACAATAATAACGAATCAGTCAATATATAGATAATGTTACAGTCTATCAAAAGGAAGGCAAAGAAGACGAGGATAATCCACAACGAAAAGTCTTTAATATTATAATTCACAAAAACTCAGGCAAGAAAACAGCTCAGGGTCGTAACGTCAAACAATCACAGACAAACTACAGAACAGAAGGAAGACTTTAAGCAGGGCAGCTGATGAGGGGAAAACAGGTGAAGGGAGTTAACTAATAATGACTAACGAGCAAATTAATCAAAAACCATGGAAACTAATAGACAAGGGGACTCAGGGACATGTGGAAGCAGAAACAGAACCAAAACAGAACATAACCATGACAGATAGGCCATGTTTTAGGTTAGATTAAAAAAAAAAAGTTTGAAAATAAATAGCTTATTAAGTTTTTAAGTATTAAATATTTGGTGCTATGGTGAAGACTAAAGTGAATATAAATATCTAAATGACAGTTTGAAACAATAGCCCCTTTCACACACAGGAGCTTTTTAAAATCCCTGGTAAATTCTTTCCGGCAATTTACTGGTATGAGAAGTTGTAACATTACCAGTAAATTGCCGGAATTCTGCTCTGTGTGAACGCAGAACGAAAATTACCGGTATGAGCACGTACAAGTTCAGAACGTGCTGACGTAAGACGTCTACTCTGGGCCAATCCAGAGCCATTGAAATTCAAAATTCAATGGCTCTGGTCAAACATAACATTCTGACGCAGATGACACATTTACTCCACGCTGTGTAGTTCGGTTTGAAGTCGTCATCGGCCATCGATGTCTCTGGGCCAAAAGAAGCTGCATGAATGTGAACGTTTGACACAAAAATGAAAACATCAACAAAAAGACTGACCGCGTATACTCCTCCATGTTTATAAATACAACACCGGGAGGCGCAGCCATGTAGAGGTCATTTCCATTTAATGATGTCACAGAATTTACCGGTATTTTGAAACCGATGTGAGAATGGTGTTTTTCTGGAAAAAAGACGGAACGTCAATTTACCGGTAAAGTCGTTCCCGTAATTTTACTACAATTTACTGGAATTACTGTGTGGAGAACAAAATCGTCACTTCCTGGTAAACTGTGACACTAAATATCACTAAGAATTTAGGAGAAGCCACTGAATATAATTATTTTCATATATGATATAAATTACTTGCACCTCAGTGCGAGCAGACAAAACACAATAAATGCTCTCAATGCTTTCGGAGGTGGATGCTGCTGTTTGGGAACGCAGTCGTGTAACAATTATACAGAAATACTTTGACGACTGACTTTGCTCAGGCATTTCAGAATGACCATAACAACATATAGATGCTGTGAACGAGATCGGAACGCTGCTGCTAGTCAAGTTATACCGTCTCATAGCGTAAAGTCACATGACTTTTTCGATGCGCATGAAGGAATTTATTCGGTAAATGTGTTTCCATCGTAGTTTATGTGCATTTTTTCTTATCGGATAAAAAGTTTATCCTACTCAAATGTACGCATAAGTTTTTTATGCGCATCTTGGCGCTTCCATCCAGCTTTTTTTTAATGCGATATTCCAAAATGTGCATCAAAATAGGTGGATGGAAACGCAGCTATTGACACAGTTCAGAAAGTAGCGCAGCTGCTCTGTTTACATGGTTACCGGGATAACGGCTGCATTTCTGCCTCCGTCAGCACCTCTAGTGCCGAATGTGCGTTTTCATTTAGCGCGTCTCCTTCACTCGCTCCGCCTTTCTTCTCATCAGTGCTAATTTAAATTAAATTGTTGTCTTTTTAAAGCTCAATAATCATATAAGGCTGTATCGCTGCTTTTCCATAAATAAATTGAAAAAATTAATAAGTTTGTTATAGTCTACTAAATACATTTTCCAGTTCGTAGACATCTATTTAATGTTGCAAATGCGAGTGAAATGCTCGCACTGTCGAGCCCTGTTAATGTAACGTGAAAACCTGTGAACCATTTATTAACGAGTTACAAACATTAATAACCTGTGAAAGTGCGCCGGAGCATGGAACAGCTACTATTTTGTGCTACTGTCATCATTACGGCCGCAAACATCTTCTGTTACTACAGTACACTTTTCAAATAATTTAATTAAATCAAGTATATTTAGGTTTATAATGGGTCTGGTTCTCATACTGATGAACAGGAATTGTAGTTTGCGAGTAACGCTGCAAATATTCGTGCTTGGGCTCGGTTCAAGGCAACTGTGCCTAGTGTGAGTACACCCTTAATGTAAAGCGAACACCTGTGAACCATTTATTAATGATTTATAAACGTTAGTAAACTGTCAAAATGAACCTTAATGTAAAGTGAACACATGTGAACCATTTTATTAACTAGTTTTTGAACATCAATAACCTGTGAAAGTAAACCTTAATCACACCAAAATGATGGACTTAAAGGCATCATAGAGGATTGAATCATAGAGGATTCAGTTTCACTGAAACGTGGTCTTCATCACATCTATTTTTTTGTTCTTATTTTGTGTTTTACTTCCTTATGTATTTATGTAACAGGTATGGAATGTATTATGTTCATTTCATATGTAGAATTACACAAAAATGTTCACAATGTATACCTGATACCTGATATGCCTGTCTCTGTGTGTGCCCCTTGCCCTTTACATTTCTGACAGCAGCGTTAATCTTAATTTCCTGTCTTTGCACCTCCTCTTCCCTTTCTGCACGGGAGAGGTGAGTTTCTAATGATCTCTGATTAATCTAATTTCACCTTTGCTTAAAAAATCACTTTTATACTTAGTTTTTCTGTTTAAGTCATATTTGTGACAATTTTACGTGTATATTTGATTATTTCTGTATTTTCACTGTTTAATCAGTTTTCTGTCCATCGATGCACTTGAAGCATGTGCTAAATGCATTGCACTTTTCATTTAACAGAAAAGACAAAGGGCGAATTCACACCGTCTTAAGACGGTTATCTTTAAGGTTATCTTTTATCAGGTTTGCTGTTTGTCACTTGTTAAATTAATTGTATTGTTTAAAAGTTGTATCCCTTTTTCTCTGTCCTTTCGACACTGTCTCTGCATGGGAGAGAAAAGACAAAGGGCGAATTCACACCGTGTTAAGACTGTGTTATCTTTTATCAGTAAAAGAAGAGTCGAACCATCAGCTGATGTCCGTCTGGTTACTACATTGAAAAAAACAACAAAAAAAAAACAGATAACACCGGTTACATTTATTCATGTCCAATGTCAATTGTCATTCATTAATGTATTCAGCTAATAATTGTTGTTAAGAGCACTGACAATTTTGCATGTCAATAAAACATACTTAATTCACGCAACATGCTGCTGTTGTTATTGTTTTAATGTAAAACTCTAACCGAGGCAACACTCTAAGATGCCTCATTACTGATTTTCTGGAGCTCAGCATCAGCCACCCCGAGTGATCCCATTGGCTCAGCTAACTTTTAATGGGTATTTTTTTTAGCGCCTGATTACAATTCCTGCAAAATAGCGCTTTGATTTAGGTCGTTTGAACTTTGTTACAATGACGTATAAATTAATAGACCTGTTTAAAAAAAAAACATTTTCAGTGAGGAGCAAGCTAATAGCCTAAACTTTAATTATCCTCGCAGCATTTCATGCGGTGATGCGCTATGAAATTATTGCGGGGCAATAATTTCTGCATTAACGACGCATATTCTCTCAGAGACAACGAGAGACGAATCTCCTTCATATGCTGATAACGGTATATAGCTAAATGTTTTAATTTACTCCCTTAATATTTATCTTGTGGCCCGAACATAGGCTAGTGGAAAAAATAAATAAATACATTTAAAAAATAAATAAATAAAGAGAGAAGAAATTAACGTATTTCGTGTTAAGCAGGTTGTTTTTTCCTTTTTTAAAAAGTCGGTGCTTGAAATAAAGCTTTTTTTATTGATAATTGCAGTGTTAATAATTTTTATTATAGGCCTATAATTAATTGTATAATAAACCTGTTTTGAAAGACCCTTTTAAAAACATTTTCAATGAGGAGTAGCCTAATCTTTTTTATCCTCGTAGCGCGTCAGTTATGCGGTGATGCGCTATGAAATTATTGCGGGGCAAATTAATTGTAATATTAATTTAATAATAAAAGTAACCTAATAATAATAGGCCTAATAATAAGAAGAATGTAACAGGCCTACATTAATTGGAAATGCTAAATCCTCTTAATATTGCCAATTGAGCTAACCAAAAAAAAGAAAATAGACAATAAAAACGAGAAATGTTTGATTTCACAACCTATAGCTTCGGTTATATACTAGTGTATGAAACATGCAATTTAAAATACATTAATTGTCATTATAACGAAGTTCAAAAGACATAAATCAAAGTGTGATTCTGCAGGAATTGTAATCAGGTGCTAAAAGTAATACCCATTAAAAGTTCGTTGAGCCAACAGCCAATGGGATCACTCGGGGTCCTAAGCGGACCCGATTTCGAGGGGGGACTCGATTTATCATGAC
>NW_015549634.1:50394-59740 GCF_001515605.1 Sinocyclocheilus anshuiensis | reverse complement strand
AAAAAAGATTCGTTCATTTTGCTGAACGAGACTCAAAGGTCCGAGTCGGTAAAATGATCCGAACTTCCCATCACTAGAGCCAATGGGATCACTCGGGGTCCTAAGCGGACCCGATTTCGAGGGGGGACTCGATTTATCATGACACCTGTCTTGCTACTGGAGCATGAGCTCTTGAAACTTCATATTTCCCCTTTGAGCTGATTCGCTACAAAAGCAATGTGAAGTCGACCGCTGGAATTAGTCGAGCTCATAATCACAAGTGGGGCTTATAAAGTTTGTATGGGACCATGAGTTATTTTTATCGCGTCGTGCTCTCGTCTTGTGTAATTCATAAAGTGCATTTTTTTATGCACAGTACAATCAGATGACTGACTTTTAAACCGAGTGTGTTTTCTGTAAATATAACAGGCTTGTACAAATAGTGGAGTGTTTATTTGCAAAGGTTAACACCGGTATTGCTGGAGCTTGAGCTCTTGAAGCTCCGCCCTCTTCTCCGGGAGCACCAGCTCATTTGCATTTAAAGGGAAAGACACGAAAACGGTGTGTTTTGGCACATACCATAAAAGTGGCAATTTTAACAAGCTATAAAAAATTGTCTGTAGGATACTTTACATACACACTCTGGGGACATCAGACTTATTTAACATCTTGTAAAAGGGGGATAATAGGTCACCTGTTTACAATGACATAACTACATCAAATTCCACCGCTAAATAAACCATTACAATTAGTTTTTTTTCCCTCTGTTTGCATTAATCTGCACACTTCCAAAGGAGACATTGCCATCATTTAAATGATGAGTTAAATGTGCAGCAGGGGAATGTAGGACATTTCGAAAGAGTTTAATTCTGCACCTTCATTAAACCCACAGTGTTCACTTCCTTAAGTTCTCCAAGAACAGAGTTGCTTTCTTTCTTCAACAAAATGATCAGCCTGTGGGGACATAGCCTATGACCCTGCAAAAGATTTTTTTTTTAATATATTTTGTGTGTGTGTGACACATTCTTGCTTCAAGGAAATACCAATACTTGCCTGCTTAACCTAATTTTATTCTATGCTTTCTTTATAAATCAAGTTCCATTAATGTTATTTATTGCTTTTTCTTTCTTTTGTTCCCCCTTCATTTTCTGTACCTGAATATTAGATACTCATTAATTTGCCTAATGTTATAATGTTAACCTGCTAACTAGCATGCTGTTTCCCAGCTGCTTTAAAGACATTACAATTTACTTTTTTGGTTTAAGTTTGAGTTGTTATTTGCATTATGTTATGATCTTGTTAGTTTGCACATCTCATAAACCTCATATTACTTGATCACCTGCGTGCCTCAGTGGTCTTAGTATGAACTAATTATTTTAATGTTATTGGTTAAACATTATTTATACACATAATTAAAATCTAAAATCTAATAAATCTTTCCAGTCACCTTTAGCTCACTCACTGGATGGTTTGTTATACTGTTTTTGTAAAGCTGTTTTGGAAAAAGTACTTGTTCTTCATCATTCCATCTATTTGTGAAAGCATTTCTAAAAGCAGGTGCAGACAAGGAAGCAATCCGTTCAAATAAACATCTTCATGTCACATGAGAAAATTATTTAAGTTATTGTAGAGAAATTATTTCTGGTTCCAGTAAAGGCCCACCCACAGTTATTAAAGGCACTGATGAGATCGTGAGAGCTGCAGTTCATCATCACTGTATTCAGCTGCTGAAGAGAGAATCTCCCTGAGTTTGCTCTGCAGCAGCATTTGACCTCAGGTAAAGTTATTTATTTGCAAATATGCTCAAAAATATAAAATAAAAGTGTAAAATATGAGAAACATTTCATGTGTGCATATAGATTGTATATGTGTGTGCAGGTGCAGGAGGTGCCGTTGGTCATGATGAGGTTTCTGATCTCACTGTGTGTGTCACTACTGCTGCTGATTAATGGTGAGTGATTTACAGTCTATCATGTGCATTAGAATGATATTGTAAGTAGGTGAACTTTCTTTCATGTTAATCCATTATGTTTATATTGTGTATTTAACAGGTGAAATAATCAATGGACAAACTTCAGATACTATTTAATAATAATAATAATAATAATAATCATCTTTTCTATGTACTTAATTATCTACATTGTCAGGAAAATTAGACTTTTCAAACTTTTTTTATTAGCTTACAGAAAAAAAACTATATATATTTTTCAACAACTTAATTTTTGTTTTGACAAAATAGTTTTTTTTAGATAAATATTTTTTTTTTAGACTTGCAGTCCTGTTTCAGGACTTAGTTACTTAAATATTTTCTTCACCTCGAAAAGTTAGGTTAAGACTTCACAGTTGACTGATTCAAAGTTGAAAAATGTAATCCGTCCAGATGCCACCCAAATGAAATATATGTTGTGTAAATAAAGGTATGGATACAGCTGTACATATTACAGATTAACCCAGACATTGTGTTTAACACACAAGTCCAAACATTGTGTAAAACTGAACTTTCACCAATTCAATCCTGTAGACCTTAATATTTAAGGTATTAAGGTATTTGTTCCATTTTGTGTAATGGAACTGTTTGTGAAGTATGTGAAGATACAACCACAAAGCAAAACTTTTTTCCTTTGAGTTCAAAGGAATTTACAATTATCCATTTGATAGGAATAAGAAAGAAAAAAGCAGTTTCTTTGTGGGAGTTGCTATATACCTTCCTGTTCTCCACAAGAAGTGTTGTTTTATCTGAAGGCAAAAGGTATCTGTTTTGGTTGTCCACAGAAAGTTCATCCAATTCTTTCCACACTTTCCCACCCGTGTCCTCAAAGAATGAGAATGTGACGTAACGCTGCGTTGAGTTCTGGGAAACTGCTTTGTTTATCCGCCATACTTGCAGGATAGCACTGCCTTTCCGCTATTGAGTTTAGGGCAGTATTTGATTTTTTGCCGAGATTGTGAAAAATGTCACCATTTTCTTCTCATATAAAGAACACGCTTAATGTACCAAGACAGTGATATTAAAAGACCACATTCTGTACACACCTATATGTGGTGTGTATATAAAGCATAATATGTGCAGAAAAACAGATGAGACCAAAATATGAACTTTAAATATCACTGTCTTAATCCATAAGCGCTTTTTACATTTTCAGACATGGTTTTCTAAAGAGAGGAAAACGTTTAACGTTTAAACATGTTGCGTTAATATTCTGGCTCATCTGCATGTCTTTTAGCATCACTGTCTTAGTACATTAAACCAGCATTTTAAAATGCTACAAAACTGTTCACAAGCTCCTAGGGATTTGATTTTGCTTGCCATTTGTTGAAATAAATATAAAAATACTGTGAGTTCGTGACTGTTCGCTGAATGTGACCCACAATCTGATTCTCCTCCGTGGCCATGGAAAAATGTATATCTATAATGACAACCATTATACTTTGTCATTTAAAAGTTTCCAACAAAGAAATGGATCGACTTCTGTCAGCTTGTTGAACAAACACATTATTTGGATAATCTACTGTACCTGTATGATTGCTGAAACAGCAGCGAGCATCCAGCGGGCGACACTGTTTTCACGCTAATCAGGTAACCATTGTAAATGAAATTCTTCAAATGAAAAAAACAAATTATCATGCAGTGTGATCAAATAGCTTCTCTTCCCTGCAAACGATACAATGAAGAATGAATGATTGCAAAGCCACTAAAGGCAAACCTGCAACCATTAGCCAAAAAAGCATAAGCAGCTATCCTTACAGAGAATGAGAAGTAACCATTGGAACGGATAGCGTTTCCTGCTAATATGGCGGTGCCTTCCCGAAATGCAATGCGGAGTGAAAAGATTGTGACGTAACTCCTCATTCTCTATAAGCGCCGTTTTTGAAGAGTGCGCATGTGCACAAAGAAAAAGCATAAGCAGCTATCCTTACAGAGAATGAGAAGTAACCATTGGAACGGATAGCGTTTCCTGCTAATATGGCGGTGCCTTCCCGAAATGCAACGCGGAGTGAAAAGATTGTGACGTAACTCCTCATTCTCTATAAGCGCCGTTTTTTGAAGAGTGCGCATGTGCACAAAGGGAACCCCAGAGTATGACGTAAGAGGGAACCCGCGATGAATCAAACATCAAATAAAGCAAAATGACATGGAACAAAAAATATTAAATTAGTCATCAAGTGCCATTGATCAATACAGCAGCATCTTTGAGATCTCTAATCAGTTAAATAGCAGAAGCTATTCCTCCACCACATGCGTGTGACATCATTTATGACGTTATTTTTAATGACAAATGTCGAGAGCGCATTATTGTAGCGCGAAAGCGCATAAATATAATGCGCTAGCGCAAATCTCTCCGCGAGCGCGCGGATTTCCTTTGCTCTCGCACAAAACCGTTTGAGTGTGCGTGTGACATCATTTATGACGTTATTTTTAATGACAAATGTCGAGAGCGCATTATTGTAGCACGAAAGCGCATAAATATAATGCGCGAGCGCAAATCTCTCCGCGAGCGTGCGGATTTCCTTTGCTCTCGCACAAAACCGTTTTAGTGCGCGCACTTAAAACGTGTCTCTCCGCTCACTCCAAGGGCCCTATCATACACCAGGTGCAACGCAAGTGTTTTTGCTAGTTTCTAAGATCCATTTCCTCTCTGGAGATGCGTTCAGTCTTTGCGCTTGCAAATTCCACCGTGTAAATACCGAATCAGCCATGGCGCGAGCGCAACTGGCTCTTAAAGGGAATGGGAGATGAGACTCTGATTGGTTTATTGCATGTTATGCCCAAAACACACCCATTACTCATTAAGAGAATAGGGACAACCCTTTTAGACCATGCGCTGGGCGCGCCGACCGTTTTTCCCATCGTTAAACTAGCAAAAGTGGATTCGGACACACCCTAACGGTGCGTTTGCACTGGCACATAGCGAGCGCAGCAGAGCGAGCGTTTTCAATTCATTCCTATGGAAGTTGAGCTTAAACGCTCGCGCGGTGTATTATGGGATTGAAAGCGGCGCGGAGGAAGCGTTGACAGTGGCTGAAAGCGTCAAAAAGATTGGGCATTCCTCGACTTTATGCAAATGTCGAGCGAAAAACGGCAGGCGACAACCAATCGCTGTGAGAGGAAGACGATGAAACGTAAACAGGGTGTTTTTCAGAGGCGTGCTCTGCCCTAAATTTGACACACCCCAAAGCAGTGGCGTTGAAGCGTTGCGGGTGTTCTGTAGATTTGTGCTACCCTGTCAGATTTAGCTACCTCCCAATAAATCAGTAGGTAGTACAATTTCGACAACGAAAAATGCTACCTGTAAAATTATGGTTTATTAACGTCTACACCTACACCTACCACAACCCTAAACCTACCCTTACAGTAATGCAAATACAGTAATTATGTATTATATTCGCGGTTGTAGCTAGAAGCTACAGGAAACCAACCATAAATAATATTTTCTACCTATTATATTGTGTTTTATTAAAGTCTACACCTACCCCAACCCTAAACCTACCCTTACACTAATGCAGATACATTAAATATTGTTGTTTAGCATGAGAAAAAGGACGCAATATTGACGTGCGCATGCGCAGTAAACCCTGGTATGACAATCTGACGGGTAGGATAAAATGTCAGGACACCGGCCGTGTTCGGAAAACAGTCGTGACTAGCTAGCTTGTTTCCACAACAATGCATCTTACTATGGTGGTTAGTCAGCGAGTTACGTCGCTGTATGGGAAACGCACCCCAGTTTGATGGCTGTCTGCTACCACCTGGCTGTCAGAGCAGGAACAGCAGGACCAACTAGAAAACAAACTAGAGTGCATTGAAATTCATTATTTTCACTTCATGTTATCAGTATACTCTCAGAAGAAAGGTACAAAAGCTGTCAGTGGGGCATTACCTTTTCCAAAGGTACACCTTTATACCTTATTTACCTCAAAGGTGCATATTAATACCTAAAATATACATATTAGTACCTAAAATGTACATATTTGTACCTTTTAAAAAGTTACCAGCCCAGTGTTAGTTTTTGTTCCTTTTTTTCTGAGAGTGTAAACAGTTACATTTTACACTTTATGAACAAACAGAGAAGGTACATTATGCGTAAGTCTTTTACCTGATTTCTGTTAAGTTCACTTAATTAGTTTATTTAGCTTCAGCATTCTATCTACATGCAGTTAATCTGAGGTTAATCTAACTCCAATTTCAAATTATTCTAAAATGTAGACTGAGAGATATTTTCACTTTGACCTATCCTGGACACAGATTTGTGGTATTACCTGACTCCAATCAATCTACTAGTCATAATGATTTCAGAAGAATGTAATATAAATCAAATATAACACTTTGATTGTCAGGGAAAAATGTGATGATGCATATCTGACGGCAGAGAGATAGCAGCGAGTGAGTGTTCTGTGTGCAACTCACACAATACTGCTTCTAGTAATGGAAAAGGTTTGGGGAATGGATTAACAAGATACATTAGATGTGGTATATACACATTCTTAGTGAACTTTTGGCATTCTATGTGGTCTGTTGGTGACCAGAGCCTGGTATGGCAAGCTATTTTAACATGTAATCTAAAAAACACATTGTTCTCTGTTTTCTTAATACTAGCATTTATTTATTTAGCTACTTATCTATTCCATTAGCTACTAGTAATTATTTGTTGGCTACTAGTGCTTATTCTTTAAGTTCTAGAACCTTTTTAAAAAGATATTGGTACTTATTCATTAGCTACTAGTTCTTATTTATTACATACTGCGCCCCCTTGATTAGATACTATAGTACCTCTGAAATAGACACTAGTAGTTATTAGATACTAGTGTACATTCATTAGATACTAGTAACGAGGGATGTGCCTGAAGCCGAATACCACATTCGGAAAGGAAATTACACTTTCTGAGAAGTCCCTAAAAGGACATGGTGTTGGAAAAAAAATATGTGATGGGAAGAAAAATTAGTTTCAGTGCTTTTGCATTGTCTTGCAACTATATAGTTGGGTAATTATATTATATATAATTTGAAGGTATCTGGAAGCCACAGTCATTATGCGGTGATTGAAATCGCTTTTGAATGCGTGCTCGCTTTTTACTTTCACTTTTGAATTTGTGAGCCTGTGCACTCTATGAATAGGGAGTGGTGGTACTGATTGTACCAGATGAAATATTTGTTAGTGACACTCAGGATCTGTTGTGCACTAAATCCTCCAACATTGTCCTGTCAGTCAACTCTCCTGACTATCTTCATGCGATAAGTGAAATCTGATGTACTGTATTGTGATTGACTACTGCAGCAAGCCTAATTACTAGGGCTGCCCCCGACTAAAGATTTTTCTGTTCGATTAGTAATTGTTCATTTTAAGCATTAGTCGACTAATCGCACGTTTATTAATAAACCATTTAAATCATAATATCGAGCTTTTAATTGCCTTCATAGCCTAATAAGCGCTCAAGCACACGCATAAAGCTTGCCACATCACACCGGCAGAAGTAATGATTATGAATGTGTCAGGGAAAAACAGTAAGGAGACTTCATTAACATTTTAATAATTAATTGATAAACTAGTGCTTTTTTGTTTTCGGTTTAAGAGATGAAGCCGGCCTGAATGCATGTTTCATACAGATTACATAATCTGAGAATATTTGTTTTCCATTTGAATTGGTTAATTTGAAAGTAGGCATTTCGCTCTCTATAGATATGTTTTCATATCTGTAAGGCAAACATAGTTTCAGAGTTTCGCGCTCAAGTTCACAGAGACAGAGATGGCAGAATGCACATCCTGTTTGCTTTCATTATTTTACAAAAGCGCACTGTTTTGTTGTTATTGTGAGTGCGCACAAATAAACATAGAGTCTTTACAGATTCGAAAGATGTATTACTCTTATTTCTATGACCAAAATGAGGGAGTATTTTGAGGGAGCAAGTGAGCGCTTCAGCACAGCACCTCCATCTGTCCTGCAGTGAGCATTATTCAGCTTCCAAACTCCACACAGACACTTCAATAGCGCACATTTCTCTAGGTTAACATTAGATTGAGCGGCCATGTAAATTTCCATTTCTCATTTCCATTTCTTAGTAGATATTTTTTTATATATAAGTAGCTATTCATTAGGTACATTTTTACTTTTCTTTTTCGATACTAGCACCCATTATTAGATATTTGGGTTACACTTTATTTTAAGGTGTCCTTGTTACAGTGTAATTATACATTTAAGTACTGAGTAAAATTAATTAACTACATGTACTTACTATATGGTTAGGGTTAGAATTAGGGTTACTTGCATGTAATTATGCATAATTTATTGTTATTATAATAGAATGCACATGTAACGTGTAGCAAGGACACCTTAACATAAAGTGTTACCAAAATTTGAAATGTGTTACTAGTAACAGTATAATAGTTAGCACTGAAATAAGTAATAGTATATAACAAATAAGAACTAGTATCTAACGATTAAGTACTAGTATTTTTAAAAAGATACTAGAACCTAAATAATAAACACCTAAAAGCTTAAGAATAAGCACCAGTAGCTAAAAAATAAGTACTAGTACTCAGTGGCATAGATACTAGTAGCTAAAAATACTAGTAGCGTTAAAACAGATACTAGTACATTTAAGGATTAAATGTTAAACCAGCTTGCCATAGTATATGGACACTTTTCTCAGACGGTGATGCTTTTCAATGGCCATCAGCATCGTAAATCCAGCAGTTTTTCAATCCAAGTTTTTTTTTTCTTATTTTTTAAATGACAATTATTTAATTAATAACAATTATAACACTGTACTTTGTATTATATTACTTTTGCCTCAGGTAAAAAAAAAAAAAAAAGTTTACGCTGCAGCAAGGATGTTTCTAAAACAGCTGCTGTGTAGTGTTGTCATGGTACCAAAATTTGAGTATTCGGTACTGTACCCAAGCGACTTAAGACTGGTTTTGTGCTCCAGGGTCACAAATTTGATCAAAAGCAGTGTTGGGGGTAATGCATTACAAGTAATGTGAGTAATGTAATCAGATTATTTTTTCAGGTAACTAGTAAAATAACAGATTACTTTTTAATTTACATAAAAATATCTGAGTTACTTTTTCAAATAATAAACACCAGTTACTTTATTTTCCCATTTATTGACAGAAAGTCCTGCTGACCCATGTTGAGAGAAATCAGGAGTAAGAGCAGAGGCTTTGTGTGCGCTGTGTGAACATGATGGTTACCATAGCTCTAGACTAAATGTGAACATGCATTTTCTCATCTCACTTGCACAAAAACAGAATCAGTATTCCTCAAAATGAATAGAAACAGTGAAATGCAAACTCAGAATATGATGCAAACCTGCAATAATTAAATATGTTAAATAACACACATGTCCTTTATGAAAGTGAAAAAAAAA
>NW_015549634.1:13179-50321 GCF_001515605.1 Sinocyclocheilus anshuiensis | reverse complement strand
CGGGGAGCAGTTGGGGGTTCGGTGCCTTGCTCAAGGGCACCTCAGTCGTGGTATTGAAGGTGGGAGAGAGCGCTGTATATTCATTCCCCCCACCTACAATCCCTGCCGGTACGAGACTCGAACCCGCAACCTTTGGGTTACGATTCCAACTCTCGAAACATTAGGCCACGACTTCCCCATGCTTATGTATTTAATCCCATTTTATTAACTAGTGTCTTTGCTGCTGACCTTCGATGATCCAGTTCAACCACACTAATAAACAAAAATTACTTTAAACAGTTATGTTCCGTTAGTTTGCTTTCATGGACTTTCATTTTGTTTTCATTAGTCACATGTTTTCTTTGTCTTAGGCTGCATCCGAAAACTTAGGCAGCTGACTTGCTGCCTCGCTGCCATATGAGGCAATGACTTTGCAGGCAGCGTTTTTGCACGAAGGCACCTCATGAAACTGATTTCAGACAGGCTTCTGAGGCAGCGTAACGGTTTAATGATCTACAACAAAATAGAATGAGTTTTTGTGATAACTAAACAAATATATAATTAATTACTATAATACTGATTTCTCGCTATAAATAACATCAAAGGTGCAAAAAGTTAGTCAGAAATATACATTTACACACAAACTGACCACAGAACACAAATTTCAGATGCCATCTTTATTTTTTAGCTTAACCGTCACGGAATGGAACGCACAGGATTGTGGGATATCAAAGGCAGCGAAGGATACATCTATGCTGCCTTCAAAATTCGATCAGAAGAAGGTACCTCCGGAGACAGGAACTGAAGCAGAATTTGGATTCGGACGTGCCTCGATGCCTTCCTGCCTTGGAATGCTGCCTCCGAAGTCAGCATTTTAGAGTTTTCGGATACAGCCCTAGTTTCCTGCCAGTCATCAGTCGTCATGGACATTCATTAATCATCACAGCTGTCATTTTGGTTCATCATCAGTTGTACATTCACAGTCACTATTTATCCAGTCGCCCTTGCATCTAATGTGTGTTGCCTTGCCTGTCTGCTTGTCAGTTGGATATTTATTTTTAAACTTTGTGATGGAAGCGCTACTCCTCATGCTCATCTGTCTTCTTCGCAACAGCCTGTGACACATAACATTTTTGTTTTATTCATTCATTAGTTTATTTATTTATTTTTTATTACTGAAGAGTGCTGAACTTTTTTCTCCTGCATCCAATTCTTCAGTTGAAAGGTTTGTTTGAGCTGCGCTGTACTGTACAGACATTAATTTTACATTTCCTTCAGCCTCAGTCTTATTCATTACACTTTCGCAGGTAAGTTTTTTACATTTGTGCACATTACTTATTACGTGCACATTACACATTACATTACATAATGTGCATAAACTGCAATCACCAGAAATGATCATAGCAAGATAATAGAGAATATAATAAAAACACTGTTGATGCAGTGTTGACAGTCATGTACTGTAAGTAGTTCTTGGTGAATCTTGTTCAACTGGTTGCAACAATTACTGGACAAATCCCCTTTCAGTGATTGACAGCTGCAGTTTGGTGACTTGATAAAGAGACTTTGCAGCGTCATTGTCTGATGGTTTTCTAAAAGTCCTACAATGTATAAAAATGACAAGAAACTTTACTATCCATGATGACCAAACAAATGAGGAAAAACCTGAGATAAAGTCATACTATGCTGTAGAGAATAGTTTTTGTATATATTGGTACCAAGTTTGTTGCTGAGGAAGACTGAGGCAGAATCAATACAATTAAAATGTAGTTATGTGTCAGTGCTGCACTTGCTCTTGTGTTACATTTTGTTAATATTGAAAATTCATGAAACCTAATGCATTAAATAATGCAACATGTATTTGACTCCTTTTTAATTATTTTACTACTTTTTATTATACGCTTCTACATAAGAAATAAAAAATAATAATGATTATTTACTTAATTTGTTTAAAATGTATTAGTACATGTAGGATGTAATAACAACAGTAAAACTTTGTTGTTGATTTTGTGTATTTAAAAAATATATTTACAGAGATATATTTCACAAATTGTACATTCCATAGGATATTACTATGTCATTTTAATACAGAGAATGTACATTGCTAGAAAGCCAGTTATTTATTAATCTTTATTAATGTTAGTTAATAAAAATAGTCGTACAGTCTCACATATGAAAATGTTAAAGAAGGAGCATATAGCTACTGTTTTATTTGCTTTATTATTTTTAGATTTTGACATCACATCTATACACATTTTAATCTCCTATTTAAACACCATAAAAAGAGGTTTGCCCTTTGTAAACTTGCATTTGTGAATGTGAAATTTACATAAAAATAAACTAAAATGTGTACTGAAACCAGCATCCTTTAAATACCAATTCTTGATGTAATAACCCAAAATTACAGAAGGTGTAGAGATATTCTCTTTCAAAAACAAGGATATAATTTTATAGTTGTTATTTTATAGTTGTTATCTGTTTAACCCAGAAAAAAATCGACTGAGGTATTTTCAGGTCTAGGAGGACAGACAGATATATATCTGCTTTTAAAAAGCATGTGCACCTGTAGGAGTGGCTCTAGTAAACACCTTGAATTCTTTTAATGTAATAGGTATTTTGTATCGTGAGATAAAGTCTGCAAACCTAAGTAAAGTCCATTTTAAGTAAAGTTCATTATTAAATAACTATTAATAAATATAACTCATTAATAACAGCCGCTCCTAAACAAATTGTGAAAACATAAAGATTTATTTGTATACTAAATATTAGCGTTATTCCAAATAAAAAAGAAAAAAAAAAAACCTTTGGGGGGAAAAGTTGTATTTATGAACAAGACTCCAAATAGCAAGTACTTGTTGGTGAAATTCAGAAAGCTTAATCGGAAGTTTTTTCAATTTTATAGTTACACATTAAAATAAATTTTATGCGACCCAAATGGGAGAAAATACCCTGAGGAATTATATTCCAAACAGATGTAAGATTTTGAAGATATTGTCCAATTTTTTTTTGTGTATATTTACAGTTTATAAAGCTAAAGTTGATAAAATTCAGACCGCCTTTATCATATAAATTTAGTGTTACTGATCTCATAATATAATGAAAATTGTTTTTCAACAGAAATTTTGTTTAAATGCTGTCATGACATAAAACAAATACCCAAAGATGACACCAACAGTTTTACCCAGAAGATTTCTATAAAAAGGTATAGCAAATCTTAAACGGTTGGGACAAAAGTATATACTAGGCATGAGAACAGCAGTCACTTTTTAATTTAAAGAAAATTGTTGTATTATTGTCACTTTCATAAATCGACAAATCTCAGTCTCATTGAAGCCTTTCAACCATATAACAAGGAAAATACATTTGCACTGGACGAAGCCATACATGCGTATATATTTTCCTCCAGTTCTTGTCACCTTAAGTAAAGTAGGCCATCCCTCGTAGTTTAGGTGGGTGGTGAAATTTCAACGCCATCTACAAAAGCACAGCTTTCTTGTTTTCTTTATGGGCTTTTTCGACAGAGTTTTACCAGCCATGTCAGCATGTACACTCTGGTCGGTCTTTCCAACCTTATTTCCAGCACTTTTCCTCTTTTCTGACCCACCCATTGTGGTCTCTGACGAAGCACTGTGATATCAAATTGAGTTATCTTTCAAAATGTTCTTTGCAACAACGTTATAAGTCAGTTTATGTGTTTAGGATTGCGGAGCTCATCAAAATGTGTGCGATCAAGGAGCCACCTTGAAAACCCTCCAAACTCTCAAAGAAATGGAACCTTACACTGTAAAAAAAAATCTGTGACATTTACGGTAAAATACCGGCAGCTGTGGTTGCCAGAACTTCACCGTAAAAAATATGGTAGCAACATTTTAGGTTTTACAGACTTAAATTAACAATAAACTACCGTATTTCATTAACTGATGTAATTTAAAAAAAAACAACATATTGAAGTGTTAATATCTGTTTTGAACCATTGTAATGCACTGATGGTAACTGGAAACTGGAAACTGGTGGTGATGAGAAAGTCACATGATGAACCAAAGTTCATCACAAACAGCTTTTCTACGAGCTGAGGGCAATATTTATATATAGAAGGTGCACAGTGTCATTCACACAAACACTAAACCCCATCATGGTGACACACATGATACTGAAATAATGCAATAAACATTAATTTAACAACATTAGATGTAAGATTAAACCCTAGTGTACACAGCTGATAAGAAAAAAACTAAGAAACATGTTATTTCAACAAAAAAACAAAATATGAAGTGTCATGCAGGGAATTCTGGGAGTGTCAATTTATGGTTTTTCACTGTAAATTATACAATTACTTTTTCTTTTTCACTTCCAAAAACCGTATTTTAACAGTATTTTACTGTAAAATTAGATTATATGTAATTACATTTATTCACCGAATATAGTATGGAAACTTACTGTTAACCAGTTAACAGGTTTTTACTCTAGCATTTTTACAGTCTTTTACTGTTAAAATCACAATCATTTTTTACAGTGTACAGTCATACTAAAGTCTCCCGACAAGCATTGCACATTTGTAAAATTAGAGAATTAAATTAACAGTGACACATATAGAGAAACTTTTACTGCTCATTTATTTATTTCTTTCCCCCTTTATATTTGTATTAGTCTGTACATATCCAGACTAATACAATATACTCCTGTACATATAGGAGACATAACTGTCAGGACACATTAATGTGCAACACATGGTTTTTGGGACGTGAGTTTTTGAATAATGAGCTAAAATGTGCATCGGATGAATGTAGAACATTCCTAAGGAGCTTAATTCTGCACCTTCAATAAATATATGAATATAATGTTCACTTCCTTGAATTCTGCAAGAACAGACTTCATTCTTTACTTGGAAGGAAAAAATCTAATGCTCAATCTGTTTTTTTTTTCTTTGCTTGTTTGTTTGTTTGTTTTTCATTGTGTGACATTACCTCTTTAGGGATGTACCAATATTTTTGTGTTTTGTTAGTTTGCTCATCTAAAATCTGAATCATTGCTTGTATCCCTCCAGTGGTCTTTTAAGTAATTAAATTTAAACCTTATTGAGCATCATTAACATGGCTAAACAATATTTACCAACAGAATGATTTAACACATTATTAAATTAATTAGCATTATTATTTTCTGTCACCTTTAGCTCACTCTTTAGAGGTTTTATCATACTGTTTTTGTGAAACTGCTGAACAAATCAAACTTGTCATCATTCCATCTACATTCTCATCTATTCGAGCACAAAGTAAAAGAATGTCTTTCTAAATGTAGTCGCACACAAGAAAACAATCAGTTCAAATAACAAATATTTTCATATCTCATTAAAACTGGTTTAAGACATTATTCAGAAATAGGGTTGCAAAAAGGTGATAAGTTTCCAGTAAATTTCAGAAACATTCCAGAAATGTTGGAAACTTTCCAGGATTTTTTGGAATCTTCCAGGAATGTTTGGAAAGTTTCCGGAAATGTATCAGAGATTTTCCACCCCTTTGCAACCCTATTCAGAAATATCTTCTAGTTCCAGTTATGGTTGACCCACAGTTATTAATAAAGGCATTGATAAGTGTGTGAGATCGTGCAGTTCATCATCACTGTATTCAGCTGCTGAAAAGAGAAAGTTTGCTCTGCAGCAGCATTTGACCTCAGGTAAAGTTATTTAAAAATTAAAATGATTAATATAATATTCTTATACTAAATAATTAAAATAAGAAACATATTTAATGTGTTTGTATGTTGTATATGTGCAGGTGCAGGAGTTGCCGTTCATCACAATGAGGTTTCTGATCTCACTGTGTGTCACTACTGCTGCTGATTAATGGTGAGTGATTTATCATCTGACACGTGCATTAAAATGATTAATTTACTAATTTATTAAGTTTTCCTTAATTTACTATGTTTATATTGTGTACCTACAATAAAAAAGGACCTGTTCTTTGCCATTAAAGTGAAATTACTATACCTAAACATAGGAGCCTGATAAAAATGCTCATTTAGTAAGAAAAATGTCAGGTGGCATTTAGAGGCTTTTGTAGCTGTGGTGAGATTTAATTTAAAAACCTGATTTTTGTTTTGAGAGAAAATCTGAAACCAGGCACAACGTGTTGGGAATTTGTGGCATTTATTTACTGCACAAATCTCAAATGTTTTATGATCAGTCATTATGTGAATTAATGAATAAACAAGCGAATGAATGAATTAGTTAATTCCAAAATGTAAATTTTACAATTGTGACTTTATATATATAGTGATTTCTAATTTATTTATTTTACAGTACATGTGGCCTTTATATACTATGTATTGTGTAATATATATATATATATATTTTGTTTTTTTAGACATACATCTTTCCAGTACAAAAATCAGTACCAAAATCATTGCTTTTACAATATGCAAGTTAAGTCATTTGTGTGATCTCAGACACCTAGCACCTAGCAAAATGGAATTCAACACAACACAATAGAATATAATAGAACAGAACATTAATATAACACAGCATGCATTAAGAGATGAAAATATCAGGTCATGGACATGCAGGGGGTTGCATTTGATCTTCTCATTTTGCATCTTTAAAAATTAATAAAATAAAATAATTATTAACAGAATGTTCTCAAAGAATGCAGATCTTGCAAACAAATAATAATAATATTATATTTATGTTCTGTATCAACCCATTAATATCCCTCTCTTTCTTTTTTTAAAGAATTTACTTTTTTTATTTTATTTTTTTTTCATGTAATAGCCTATACTGCTGATATGCCAGAGACAACCCCAGCCGAAACTACAGAAACTGCAACCACGGACAGTACAACTGGTATGATGCTGTATTACATTCTGGAAGAGGGAACACTATGCAAACAAACACATTTTACAGTTGAAACTGCTATGGGAAGATGCAGGGAAGATGCATGGCAATAATCTGCATTACTGAACAAAATCTGTGTGTGTGTGTGCGTGCATACTCTTAAAAATAAAAACGCCATGGACAGTAAAGGTTCTTTGTGGAACCATTGATTTGATTTTATTTTTTTACAGCAATTTTTGTTCTGCTGACATCTGACCTAAATATTATTTTCAATTTACAATTATAAATCCTAAAATTCTGTTTTATAATTTCTAACTTTTCCTAACATCAGTCATGCATGCAATTTGTGAACTGGGGCCTGTACCATGAAGCCAGATTAGCTGGCGAGCCAGGTAAGTTTCAGTTTAGTTTGCACCAATCCTGGGTTTTAGGTACCATGAAAGTGGCTTGGCTTTTAGCGGCGTTCATTGCCTTAATAACTTACACTGCACAGCTAACCTGCTCCAGGGCAGGTTATGTTCTGGGTAAGAGATCTCAAACTGAAATTGGACCAATCAGATGTGAGCAAAGTGACACATGTCTGACGCAAAAAAAGTCACTCCCCCAGTTTCTCTTCCTTCAAAATTAAAGGTCACTGTAAAGTAGCTTAAAAAATACAACAAAATTGTCTGGCTTTAATGATAATTACGATTTATATATGACTTATATAATTATAATATGGTTTATATTAATATTAATCCATTACACACTATATTACATATTACATACAGCAATTTTAGTTTAACAATTATTATAAAGCATTTATTTTAAATGAATATTAATATATACAGCTCATATGTAATATACATAAGTGGTAGAATCAATAAATAACGCTTTAAAAATGTAAAAATCGCTATATATATAACTTCACAAGTTTCACTTGTGACTGCACTGATAGAACGAGATAATTTATTTTATTTGTCCTCTTTCATAGACAAGTACTTCAGTGTAAATGCATTTATATTCCTCATATTCTTTGATCTCTTAACCGTTAGGAAAAGAGTTTTGAATCTCGCTGGCTCTTTCGCGAGAAGTGAATCACACTTGCTCTGTGTTGCAAGGCATGTGATTGGCTGTTTGCCACTGATGTCACACATTCATGTGCACGCGCTTCACAAACTCAGGATCAAAGCCTGAGTTGACAAAGACAGTTGATTATCAGCATCATGCTACCAACAAAGCCGGATTGGAGTGGTTTGGTTTTGTCAACTAAAAACTAATCCTGTAACTCTGAATTTGTTCATCTACCATCATGGTACAGGCCCCTAATTTAGCAGGTTAACGAAGAGTCAGATTGCTACCACATGTTGGAGGAGTTAGTGACGACTTCATTTCAAAATAAAGAGGATGTTTTTATTAAATGTAGAGAAGTAAGAACTACAACAACTGTGCTTTGTAAATGTAGTAAAGTAAAAGTTTTCCAAAAAAAAACAACAACTCTGATTTAAGGATACACTTTATGTAGGTTTAGTCCTTTTATTTAATCCATCCTCAGTCTACCGTCCCAATATTCTTTCGAACAGACACAGATGCTGGATGTTTACCTGTATTGTAACTTGTTTCTGTCACTTCGGTCTAGTGTAATTCATAGTTTTGTGACAGAGCCCTGACACTCCCGTCATGTCTTGTTTTCATCTCTCGTCTGCGTGTCCTGTTTCCTTGTTTCATGTTGGAGCGTGGTGTTCAGATCCCGGCACTCATGTCTTGTTGAGTTTCAGTTTTGTGTCGGGGTCCAGACACTCGTGCTCCATGTTCTGTCTTGTTGTGGGAGCGTGCGGTCTCGAGTTCGCTCGGCCGTGCGCTCTTCTGTCCACGTGTGTTGTGTTTTGTGTAGCACGTGGTTTGTGTTCGGCTTTTCTTGTTGTCTTGTGCTGTTGTTGCATGCAGCTCATGTTATCGGCTGCATTTAATTTCCTGTTTTTATTTTTTTGCAATTGTCTTGACCCCACCCATCTTGTTACCTGATTATTGGTTAATTTGCCCCACTTGTGTTTCCCTCGTTACCCTCCTCACCCTCCTCATTTGCTCCCTATTTATTCTCCTTGTGTTTGCAGTCCCGTGCCAGTTCGTCATTGTATATCGCATGTATCCTGTCATGTCCTGTCAGCCTTGTCCTGATCCTGCATTGCCTAGCCTTGCCTTGTCTTGCCAGCCTGTTTTTTTCCCTTTTTGCCAGCCTGTAGTTTTTGTTGCTTGTTTTGTTTTATTTTACTATTAAAAGCCCATTACTCTGCACTACTGAGTCCTCGCCTTATCCCTTCATCCCCAACCCTGACCGTTTCTGCAACCTCAGAGAATGAGGGAACTGTCTTTTTTCTTTATTCTCCCAGAATCAAGAACATCCAGCTCTGATCCATGCTATGATTATTTATCACACTCTTGATGAATCCTGGAGAGACATACGGCAATACCATTATTCTGAACATGATGACACCCTTGTTGAATGGAGTGGCTGGTATCGGCTTTATTTGAATGGAAAAAGTGGCCGGGTGTCTGAGTGGTGTGTGAATACTGTGAGTTTAGGTGGTGAAACTGGACTGAATCTCAGTGGTTCTCATCCATCACTTGAGGATGGAGTGGTGACCCGTAAGTCATGGGAACGTATTCATGGTAGTAGAATTACCATCAGTGTGGTGCCTACAGATCCGCATCCATCCGAATCAAAGCCTGTCCAGGAGATTATTATGTCTATGAATTTGTAAAACCCAACACTTCAGCACCTAAGACCATGTACTAAGCAGGTACAATTGTAATTATTTTATCTGGGATTTTTTACATCACTTTTAAGAGTACATCAATAAGATAATTTAACATGCATCTTTCATGAAAGTAAGCAAGCATAGTTAGACTGAGTGGTGTGCAGTCCTACATTCATTCTGTATACATTTCTATGTCGGCTTCCCTTTACAAATCAAAAGCACTCACCTTGTTCTTGTATTATTTGTAACACAATTCCTCAAATCACACTTTAGGCCTTTTGTTCTGTGATTAATATGCATAATGTATACTACACAGTCCTCTTGTACCTCTCTGCATGCAAGTCTTTGCCAGACTATACTTATTTGCATAGCTTTTTTTGGCAAAGTTTTTAACCCCACCATGTTGCTCTGCCCTGTTCTGCA
This sequence comes from Sinocyclocheilus anshuiensis, assembly GCF_001515605.1. NCBI lineage: Eukaryota > Metazoa > Chordata > Actinopteri > Cypriniformes > Cyprinidae > Sinocyclocheilus > Sinocyclocheilus anshuiensis. The sequence continues at coordinate 40,355 of NW_015549634.1, read as the reverse complement.
GGCTGCTATAGACTTGCCTTATTAATACATAATGCAATGCAATAACAAACACAATCAGTTTTGTGTTTATTCAAATTGTGTAGGCTAAAAACCTTAATAGGGTATTTCTGTTCGGTGGTTCCTTTTCGATCTGTAACTAAGTATACATATATCGGCATCCTTCTGTCTTGTAATACAGCTACACTTGTCAGAAATAGCAAAAACTGAAATATGTGATATTGTGATAATTTAATATTATGACTTCTTTTCTTAAGAATTAGTGTAATAATAATAATATTTGTAATAATTATATTCTGGTATTTATTATGGGAAATAAATAAGGACATTAAAATGCAGTCTAAATGACCCAGAATGTAGATGATGATGATGATGATGATGATGATGATAATAATAATAATAATAAAAGGTTAAGCAAAATCAGTTTTTTTTAAGCTTGTGTTTTTTTTTCTTTTCTTTTTGTAGTCCTTTCCTTTCAGTAAAAGTAAAAGAAAGATTAAGGACAATAGTGCTATCTTTCTCTGTTATCGTTTTGCTTATCTTCCATGGTGATGCTATTTATGCATGAGAAGTGTCTTGCTATTCTGCTTTCTGTTCTAAAGGTTTTGAAGAATATTTGCGCTCTGGTTAAATTGTTCTTTGAAGGAAAGATGGGGTGAGTTTCAGTCACTGGTTAGATTAACACAAATATGTATTGTAGTTTTTAAAGACGGTGAAGAGAAACTGAAATTGAGGAGTCTGTAGGGCAGAGTGCATTTGCATTCTGAACAGTCCTCTGATACTCTTCTTGAATCTTCTTACATTTTACTAAAGCCTCTGTAAATCCCTTCTTAATAGTTTCATTAGAATGTTGCAAAATTCATTTGGAATATTTCCTGTGAATGACAGAATTTTTGACTGCATTTCTGTAACATTGAAATTTAAATTTTTAACAGCATTTTTCTTAATGCTGATGTGTATCTTTTAATATAAATCTTTGGAATTGACGACAAAAAATTACAAATCAAGTCTATATTTATAAGATTGCAAAATTTGATCATAAGCAATCAGCGGTGGTGCCAGCCGTCAATGACCAGGTTGTGTGACTTAAATTGTAAATATGCTCCTGCCAAACTTGTCATCACAAATATATATGAGCTATATATATTCACTTAAATTCTGAATCTGGAAAAATATCAGTGCTGGTACTACTAGATCTCAGTGCTGCGTTTGACACTATCGATCATTTTCTTTTATGTAAAGCACTTTGAATTACCATTGTGTATGAAATGTGCTATATAAATAAACTTGCCTTGCCTAAAGCATATAGCTGCTGTTGTATGTAGTTTAAACACATGAAAGTAGTGATTGTGTTACTATTGGTCTCTGAGTATTAACATGCTGGTCATGCGAGAGATTTTTTGAGGCGTAGTCTAGACGATATATTTAGTCAGTAGGTAGTTGAAGGAGGTCAAGGTAATATGATTCACCAATGTCAGGTTTACTTTAGCTAAAATTCGTTCATTTTGCATTCATTTACCATTACCATACTTAAAACTAATAAATATGTATTGTTATGCTGCTTTATAAGAAATTAATTAATTTAAAGTGTATTAGTGTATGGAGAAGATAGTAATAACAGTGAAAGTATGTTCATAAATGCCGTAAAAGTATTGTTGATTTTAAGTGAAGTGAAAAAGGGAAAGTGACGTGTGGTCAAATATGGTGTCCCGTATTCGGAATTTGTGCTCTGCATTTCACACAGCAGTGAACACACACCCACCGTGAATACAATCCCGGAGCAGTGGGCAGCTGTTTCTTCTGCGGCGCCCGGGGAGAAGTTTGGGGTTCGGTGCCTTGCTCAAGGGTCTCACCTCATGGTATTGTAGGTGGAAGAGAGTGCTGGTTATTCACTCCCGCCACCTACAATCCCTGACTCGAACTTGCAACCTTTGGGTTACAAGTCCAACTTTCTAACCATTAGGCCATGTCTTACAAAATCACAAACACATTGAACTTTACAGCTATCAAAAACTCCTGACAAGCATGCACTTTTGAAAACATGTAAGATTAGAACGTTAAATAAACAGTGGCACAATGTTAAATTAATTGTAAAAAAAATCCTCTATATTTGTATTAGTCTGTACATTTCCTGAGGAGACATTACCGTCAGGACACATTAATGTGCATCACATGGTTTTTTGGACGTGGGTTTTTAAAGGATGAGCTAAAATGTGCAGCAGAGGAATGTAGGACATTCCTAAAGAGTGTAATTCTGCAACTCCGGTTAACCTGTGACTATAGTGTTCACTTCCTTAAACTGTCCAAGAACAGACTTGATTCTTCAGACTTGATTTTATTTTGATTATGATTGACTGAACTTTTTTTTTTTTTTTCTCAGTAAATGTGACATTCTCGCTTTAGGGAAGTACCAACTGTTCTACCTCCTTCTGTTTATTTTATGCTGTCTTTATAAATCCGCTTCAATAAATATTTGTTGCTTCATCTTTTAGTTTTTCTCTTTCTTTATCCAAATATTAAATACCTTTTAATTTTCCTAATGTTAACCTGCTTTGTAACTAGCATGTTGTTCCGCAGCTGCTTTTAAAGACATTAGGTTACTTTAGGATTTAGGTTTGAGTTGTTAGTTGCAGTAGAAATATGTATGCATTTCTGTTTGTGTTATAATTTTGTTAGTTTGCACAACTCCTTGTCCAAGCTCTTGTTCTCTCCAGACTGGACTATTGTAATGCTCTCTTGGCAGGCCTTCCTGCATGTACTATCAAGCCTCTGCAACTGATCCAGAATGCATCAGCGAGAGTGGTCTTTAACGAGCCGAAAAAAGCTCATGTTACACCTCTCTTCATCAGTTTACACTGGCTACCAATAGCTGCTTGCATCAAATTCAAGTTACTGATGTTTGCCTACAAGACAACAACGGGCGCTGCACCAATATACCTAAACTCGCTAGTTCAGACCTACACGCCCTCCAGAAGCTTGTGTTCTGCAAGTGAACGACGCCTCGTGGTGCCGTCCCAATGAGGCACAAAATCACTCTCACTGACCTTTTCCTGGACTGTCCCCAGCTGGTGGAATGACCTGCCTATCTCAGTTCGAACAGCTGAGTCTTTTGCCATTTTCAAAAATGTCTAAAGACACATCTTTTTCGCCAGCACCTGATGAACTAATACTAGCACTTACCTATTCTATTCTATTCCGTTCTATTAAAAAACAACAACACTAGCTATATGTGTACTGTGCTAGACTAACTGAGACTTGTCACAGCACTTGCATACTGTTGCTCTCTCATTCGTCTGATTGCTTCTATTGTTCTCCTCATTTGTAAGTCGCTTGGATAAAAGCGTCTGCTAAATGTTTAAATGTTAATGTAAATGTCTAAAAATCTCCATCTTACTTGTCCACTGCCTGAATCCCTCCAGTGGTTTTTAAGTAATTAAATGTAAACACTATTAAACACCATTAACATGGTTAAACATTATTTATGATCTTTTCTGAACCCTTTAGTTCACTCATTGGGCATTTTATAATATTATTTTTGCAAAGCTGCTTTGAAAAGGTACAAAAAAAAAACCCCATAACAAATCAAACTGACTCGCTTGTCATCCCATCTACATTCACATCTATTCAAGCACAGAGTGAAAGAATGTATTGCACAGAATGTAGTTGCACAAGGAAATAATCCGTTCAAATAACAAATATGTCACATAAAAAACTGGTTCAAGACATTGTTGAGAAATTACTTCTGGTTTCAGTAATGATCCACCCACATGTATTAATAAAGGCACTGATTAGTGTGAGATCAGCAGTTCATCATCGCTGTATTCAGCTGCTGAAGAGAGAATCTCCCTGAGTTTGCTCTGCAGCAGCATTTGACCTCAGGTAAAGTTATTTCTCTTCATTTCATCACATTGGGCTCAAATGATTAAGGAATTACTTTGTAAATGTATGTTTATTTAGTTATAATAGTTATTTATTTTTTATTTAAAAATCCCTTTGTTTTCAATTAAATGTAAAATAATTAATATAATATTCTTATACTAAATAATTAATATAAGAAACATTTCATGTATAATTGCTGTGTATGTGTGTGCAGGTGCAGGAGTTGCCGTTTATCACGATGAGGTTTCTGATCTCACTGTGTGTGTCACTACTGCTGCTGATTAATGGTGAGTGATTTATCATCTGACATGTGCATTAGAATGATGCTAGGTGAACTGACTGAATTTTTCCTTAATTCATTATGTTTATATTGTGTATTCAACAGGTGAAATAATCAATGGACAAACTTCAGGTAAAATAATTTTTTACTTAATCACATACTCACTTCTTCTTCCATCTTTTGCTTTCCTTCACAAATGTAAAAATGAAAGAAAAGTAATAATGAAGTGAACCAGATTACCTATTGATGTGAAATCTCATACTGTAGCATTTCTGTTGTTATTTATATCAGGCTCCTAAAGAAATTTGCTTTTGTTTTTCTTTTCACTTAGAAAAACTATCATTACTTTCATAATTTTGTGTTAAAAAAACAGACCAAAAACAAATGGTTTGGAAACTTTGACAATTATGACATGCATTCCAAACTTGCTAATTCTGTGTTCAGTCCATTTTATGATGCATGTATATTCAGCAGGCTATCAATGATTAACAGTTGTCATAATTATAATATTAATATATTTACATATACACATCTACATTGTCAGGCTTTTTGGGACAAAATAGGCTATATTTTAAGAAACTAGATAATGACTAGATAATGTCTTAGACAACAGAAAAAATATCTTCACTTTTAAAAGTCAGGTTTATAGGCTCATTGGGCAACTTTATATCTTACAATTGTGTCCTTATTTCTCATAATTCCAACTACCAACCCTCTCACAAATGTGAGATTCTGTATAACTGATAATTTATACAGTATACATATATATATATATATATATATATTTGTGTGTGTGCGTGTTACAATTTAGAAATGGAATGGTCTTCCATTCAAATGTATTTCATACTACTGAAAAACGTTTTTGCAAAGGGAGTAAAGATTCTTCTAAATTGTTGATTTATGTCTGTATTTCACTGTATTAAACTACTATATATCAGAAGGCTCAGGGTGGACTTGGATGCAGACTCAAATGTCATGTTTGTTAAAGACACTTATAGAAATATCTTGAAGTCAAAATCAGACAAGAAATTACATAAAAGGAACAAACTAATAGAGATCGAAAGATCGGGCTGAGCGATACTGAAGAAAGCAGATACAGATATATATATGCATGCTGATAATTAGCTGGTAATGACGAACAGGTGAAATGGGTGGAGTAACAGGTGGGATGATCCATGATAGACAGCAGAACAGTAACACTAGACTTCACCTGCTGGACAGAGCAGGAATTGCAGAACCTGAAAACCAATGAGAGAGAGAGATGACTGTAGACATGACAACTATTATCACATTTTTGATGAAATTGTACATTGTTACATACATACTCCTTTAATTACATACAGGAGCAAGTGTTCACCCTAACCCTATTCGTTATTTTCATTTTATGGTGTCAATAAACATTTACATTTTCAACTTTTATTCAACGCCTCAGTGCTTCAGTACTGCTTGAAAAGAAATGTTTCCTGTACAAATACAAACAAGTGGTACTATAAGCCTAATACAGATGAGCCTAATACAGATATACATTACAACCTGTTCAAAATAGATATATATTTTGAGCACACAAAAACAACTGTACTATTTTTTAAGAGCCACATGTCATTCAAGCTGATGGAAGCGAATATAGCTCCGATTAATGAACTGAGATCTATGTAGTAAATCTTTTTAAATTAGTGAGCAAATGGTTTAAACTGCAGATACACTTGTTGTAGGTGAAGTCAGTTTACATAATCCCTCCTTAGTGTGCTATCCCGATATCTTGTCATAAAGACACAACTGTTTGCCACATAAAAAGTAACTGTGTATCATCACTGGATTGTCCTTTTCTGTGTCATTATTCTCTCAGATCCTACAACTTCCAGCTCTGATCCATGCTATAATTATAACATTCTTGATGACTATTGGAGAGAAATACAACAATATCATTACTATGGCTATGATGACACCCATGTTGAATGGAGTGGCTGGTATCGGCTGTATTTGAATGGAGAAAGTGCCCAGATGTCTGAGTGGTGTGTGAGTTATATGGGATGTGGTGGTGAAACTGGACTGTATCTCAACGGTTCTCATCCAAGAGTTGAGGATGGAGTGGTGACCTGTGACGTTGTGGGAACTACTTCATGGTGGTGGTGGTGGGGATTTTCCAATCAGTGTGAAACCTAGACATCCACGTCTATCCAAGTCAAATCCTGTCCAGGAGATTATTATGTCTATGAACTTGTCAAACCCAACATATCAGTCCCCAGGCCTACATACTGTGCAGGTGAAGTTTTAGCTCTTTTTCTCCAAATTATTGTGACCCTTTTTTTTTTTTACATTTTTCATTGTCAGTATCAAGAGTAAATAGTCATGCATTTTAATTTATTATTTAAAGAAGTTAAACATGGTTTGACCAGTTAGAATGAGCGCGGTCCATTAACCATTCTGTAGGCTTCTGTTACATAGGTCTACTTAGGCGAGTTGAACTGAACCCAAGTGCAGTTTATTAATAAACATAAACAGAACAAACCAAAATGTGATACAAAACAGAAAAACAAACATGAACTAAACTAAATCTTGACATGACCAGACTTGACTAGAAAGCATGGGACTCACCAACAGCAAGGTTACAATGAAAAAAGATAAACAAGAGATAGTGGCAAATGAGGGCTATATATACAAAGACACTAATCACTAACTAAAGATACCTGTGAACAATAAAGACAATGAACCAATGAGAGAACAGAACAAAACAACCAATCACAACATGACACAAAAAGTGTGTTTGACTTAAAGCTGCGTTGCGCAGACCGATCAGTGTATGACATCAAAGTATCGTGACAGCGATTGGACAGTAGACGACTCTTTATGCTTTCAAATCGTTCTCATGGTACTTTGATGTCATACGCCGATCGGTCTGCGCAGCGCAGATGCATCTCAAACAAGCCTAAAGACTAAAGAAGCACATGGCAAGATACCTGAGGGCCAGGGAATTACATGACAAAGCAGGAAACTAGACTAAGAGTGTGAAAGTGTAAAAGACATGAACACCAACAAAACGCAAAGCCAACCATGATAGCAACTATGTAAGTCTCACACCCTTACCATACCCCCCTCCCCCATAGCTCTTCCCTACTGTATCTCTCATATCAGTTGTAACACAGTTCCTCAAATCTCACAACTTTAGACAAACCAAAAATTGCACTAAACTAAATAAATTTAATTTCTACTAAATTAGTCTAAATTTGACTTAAATTTAAACTGTCTTGCCATATTATTAATATTAAAACGATAATACCGAATCAATAAATTACTTAATTTATGATGAATATCTGTTCATAATTTACCTGTCCTCCAGCTAAAAAGGAACCTGTACATTTCTTGTTGTAATATTATGATATTTACGTGTTAGTCTAAATACTAGCTTATTTTTGCTAAAATAAATTTGTGGGCTTTGTGAAATTGCACTGCTTTTGCAGTTTAAATATATAACCAATAATCATATCAACACTATTATATATTATGTAATATTATACAGTATATTATCATGAATGCAGTGCTGGTACATAGTTATGGTAGTTATGGTGTTGTTCTGCAGGCTGCACTTCACTAGTTAGAATTGCTATAAGTGGTTGGCTGAAAATCATAAAATGAACAACCATTGTGTTTTACAATGTAATATTCTAAATTGCCTTCAGTGTACAGTAAATAGTACAGTAAACAGTATTTTAACAGTACTTTTTCAAACTCTTTGACAGTTGCCTTCCAAAGCATCAGCAGTGATCCCTGCTACAACTATGAGTCTCTGGACCATCCCTGGAGAGCCACCAATGAAAGTGGAGACTGGATTTGTGATGAATCTTTCTCCTGGAATGGCTGGTATCGGCTTTTCTACTATGGAATGAACATCCAGATGTCAGAGACCTGTGTTAGTTCATACAGCTGTAACACAGAATATAATCTGTGGCTCAATGATCCTCACCCTCAGATAGAGGATGGAGTGGTGACTAGAGAGGTTTGTGCAGGGTCTTATTGGAATGGCTGCTGTTTTTACAAATCAAACCCCATCAGAGTGAAAGCGTGTCCAGGCAATTACTGTCTATGAACTTGTGAAACCACAGTTCTGGTGTACAGGATACTGCACAGGTACCATGAATTTTATTTATTTATTACTTAAAAAGTGTTTCCTAACTTTTAAAATGATCTCAGTCTTGTCTTGAATGTCCTTCTTTGTAGATGTCAGCACCATTTCACAGGTGGCTCCCACTGTCCAGATATAATCACTGGATCCAGCATCACCTTGAGTAAGTCATATGTTTTAATTTTTAAAAGTATTTATGGTAACACTTGAGATTAGGGAACACTACTCTCTGTTAAGTAGTTGCTTATTAGAATGCAAATTACTAGCATGACCATATTCTAGACCCCTTAACACACCTAAACATAACTACTACAATAACTAACTTATTAACTATCTGTGAGCAGAAAGTTTACTGAGGGAAATCTCTTAATACTAATCCTGAATGTGTTCCCTAATCTAAATCTTATTTTGCAATAAAAATGTCACCTTTTATACTTTTAGCTTCACTACTTCACAGTCATGTTGTGAACGATTGTTACTGTGTTTTACTGGTTGAGATTTGCACTTGTGAAGCTCCTCATTAAAATTTAACTTGTTTGTTTTGATATCTTAATAACACAGATTATGACCCGTGTGAAAACTACAATGTAATCAACAACCACTGGAGAAGCACACTCAATTACTGGTCTATGTATAGATACATCTCTGATCATGATGACACTCGTGTAGAATGGGATGGCTGGTATCGACTCTTTATTAATGAGTCGAGTGCTCAGATGCCTGAGTCGTGTTTTTATTATATGTCATGTGGAAGTTTTAGTTCTCTGTGGCTTGGTGCCTCTCATCCTCGGCTAGAAGATGGAGTTGTTACCCGTGAAGTTTTTGGTTCTCGTGATTATCAGTGCAGTCGCTACAGATCTGAACCAATCCAAGTGAAAGCTTGTCCTGGAGATTATTATGTCTACAAATTTATCAGGCCAAGTCTTTCAATCCCATTACCTGTATATTGTGCAGGTATTGTGTACTTTCATTCATCATTATATCTGACATGCTTATCATCACTTCTACTGTTGGTTTTCATATTATTGTCTTGAATAGATTTAATCTTCAGTATGTACAGTAATGCTCTCTTTCTACTTTTTCATAATAGCTCCTTCCTCCACCCCAAGTGTCGATCTGCTACACCTACACCAGTCTGGATGAGCCTTGGAGATCCACAGACAACTATAATAACTATTACTATTATGGCATGTGTGATTATAATGTGGAGTGGAATGGCTGGTACAGGCTGTTCTACAATAGTGAAAATGGCCAGATGCCAGAATCATTTGTAAATCAAGGCCTGTGTGGCACTTCTTCCCCACTGTGGCTCAACGGCCCTCATCCACAGCTGGAAGATGGAGTGGTTACCCGTCAGGTCTGTATCTCATGGAGTGCCTACTGTGATTACAAATCCCACCCTATACGAGTCAAAGCCTGTCCTGGAAATTACTGCGTTTATGAGTTTGTCAAGCCAATGTTTTGCGGAGCCTACTGTGTAGGTGAGCATTTACTCATATGTAATATATTAATTTACTTTATGGGTTTTATTTAAAAATTATTTATTGATATAAAACTGTTCTTAATACCAGAAGCCTCAAGTCAGTCCATCCCATCAGTGTCTACAACATCAGAGACAATCCCATCCGTAGAATCCATTACTCCACCAATCACAACCACTGGTAAAGTATTGTCTTGTTTTTGTTGCAAATAATACACAAAGTGTGTTTTCAAAGCATTCTTCTCAAAGTCATATTGCTCAGTTGCAAAAGGGCTCATGGTTGACTGTAATGGAGAGATGAGGCAGAGAGAGCATCCACATGCACGCACAATTAAGAAAAGGCCAAACTCAGATAGTCCACACATGATAAACAAGGAGCAGGAAACAATACAGGAATCCATTCAAACAATGACCAGCAAACACAAGTAACAAAGTACATTTATTTGAGTATTGTACTGAAATACACGTTTTGAGTATCGGTACTTTACTTGAGTATTATTTTTTCTGGAAACGTATTACTTTAACTTCACTACATTTGAAAGTCAAATATCGTACTTTTCACTCCACTAGATTTCTATCAAGGTCCTCGAAGTAGAAAGTCATTACTATGTAGCAGCTTTGAAAGTCAGTGGGTGATTTTTTTCTTCTCTAAAACATGATTTTTAGAGAGATTTTTAGGGCTATGTGAAGTAATTTCCCAGCTTTTTTTTTTTGACTGACAACTGACCAGTTGCAAATGTAATATTTATTTACAACAATTTAATAATAGTAGGCGTAATATATGGTAAGTTGCTTCAGAGGCCTAAGGTATTGCGAGTATTACATAAAAATAATAAAACAGTGCATTGACATAACAAAAGACATTTACTTTTGGTACTTAAGTACTTTTCAAAGCAAGTACTTCTGTACTTTTACTTAAGTAATGGTAAACTTCTACTTGTAATGGAGAAATATTTGACCAGCAGTATCTGTACTTTCACTCAAGTAATTGAATTGTGTACTTTGCCCACCTCTGGTGAAAACTAAGCAGTATACAGTATATACACACAGACAGACAATCTAAACAAGATAACAAGGGGGCGTGGTCAATTGTCATGGGAACACACTAGGGTAACTATGGGAACAAACAAGCAAGCTTGGGAGACAGGGCAAACACAGGGAACACAGACATAATAGCAGCTGGGAAAACACTTCAAAATAAGAATTCACAGTGAAAAAGGGAAACACAGGCAAGATCATAACAATCAGTATGTTTACATGGACAACAATTCTCCGATTTTAATATGATTAAGACAACAAGTGAACACGGTCTGATTATAATATATGATGTAATAAAAAGAATCGTGATAAATAGCCTGCAAACGCATTTATACATTGGCACACGTTTGGGGGAGAACGAGAGAGAAAAGGAACTTCCTGTCTGCTCACTGATTCCCCCAACATTATTTGCTGCAGACCCTAAAAGCAACTCATGTAAACACCATAATCATAATATTGGCTTATTTAGAATAAGGTAAATAATTAGTTTACTGATGTCCATGTAAACATAGTCATTGACATTTTAAATCCTTTTCTCACGGCTAAATAAAAGATGTTCAAACTTAGGACAAAATTGTATCTGCTTTAAATGAATTGAAACACAAGTTTATCAGGGAACTTGGGTAAAGAGTGTTCTGGAGATTTCATACCAGCTAACATTCATTCAGTCAAGAGCATTTATGTTTTAATGTATCCATATCAACAGCTCCCCCTGTTGACCCCTCACTGCATGGAAAGAGTGATGTCTGTTCCCTGCAAACTCCAAATTTCTACTGGCTTTCCATAAACATGTCTGTCAGGATCGGGATGAAGCCAGGAGACTTGTGCAATGATGTGTTTAAATTCATTTTCATAGATGAAAAACTATTTCATTCATAAAACCTTTCTGTGTTTAAATGCTTCTCTCTGAGTTCTTCGTTGAAACGTCCCCGCGCATGTGACGAACCTCGACGGTGACGCGGAAGGTAACATATAAACGAGAACATATAAACACAAGAAAGTTACTATTCCGGAATTTTCTTACTATTTTCATTCATCGCTCCATACAATGGCTGGACGTCGCCTCGCTTTCAGTACCCCCGAGACTCCTCAGGGACGAAACACTTCAAGTCCCCCAACGGATAACAGGATCCTGCTGGCAGCTATCAGTGGGCTTTCGCGTCAGTGAAGTGAATTCTCTGCCGATGTCTCCCCGGAGTTTAGATCTATCAACGATAGATTGCAGTCTTTGGAAGCTGCTCGACGGAGGAGTTCAAAAGGAAGAGGCGTCTGCATAATCCCAAAATTGCGGTAAGAATTAATTCCCCAAATGAAATCACTTAAAGTGTTTCGACACTAGTCTGTTCACGGAGTAATTATTTTCTTGCAATTTGTAGGAGGCAGTCCGTCGGCTACATAAATCAGAAGCAAACTGTAGACGCTATGACCCGGAACAAGGGTAAGGCTGAAAAATAAAGGCTAGCATGCATTCATTTGTGCATTTGTACATATTTTAATTTAGTTCATTTTGTTTCCACAGTTTGAACTCACCATATAATGAGATGGTCACCTCATTTTTAGTTGGAACCCTGGCTGCAAGCCCACAATTGACTGATGAAGGTCTAGATAAGAGTGCCTTTGTTGGTAAGTAATTTTTTAAAATGTTTCCCCTCTATTATGATTATTTCTGAATAGTTATTTTTGGTGTTGTTTTTAACACATCTCTTTAATTGTTTATAGTGGCCTGCAAGACATATTATGAAACTCTGCGCAGAAATTTCCGGTACAGCCAACCAGAGCTAGTCAGTGTGGCTGCATCTACTAAGACCTTAGCCCGGAGTCGCCAGAGGAGGAAGAGGGTAAGACAGGATTAGAATCATTAGTTTCTGTTGTATTTTTTCTGTTGCATACACTGTAACGATGTGGTACATAGTACTGATTATATGTAACAATTGTGTTTACAGCTGTTGGACATCCCATGTGATGATGACTCTGGAAACAGTTGTCCTGACTGTTGTAGAGATGAGAGCACAACTCTTATCTCACAAGCCTTGTGTGGAATCATCAGGGACAGCCAGGGTCCCTTTAGCTTCTGCCATGGTTCTGTAGATCCACAAGCCTACTTTGATAGCTGCGTGTTTGATGTGTGCATTTCTGAGAACAATAATGATGTTTTGTGTCACTCTGTTCAAGCCTATGCGAGTGCTTGTCAATCTGCTAATGCCATTGTCTATCCCTGGAGAGAAAATGCATCCTGTGGTAAGTAGCTGGAGTGTACATGAAATGTAAAAAGACAGACTACAGATTAATTTGTTTTCTTCTTTCAAGGTGTTTTCCCCATTTATTTAAAGTGCCCCTATAATGCCATTTTTACGGTTCCTAATATTGCTTTGGGAGTCTCCTACAATAGGATTACATGCATGCAAGGTCAAAAAACGTTTTAGTTTTCTCAAAATATGCATTTAATATCACCTCATTTTCCAGCGATTCTCAAACGATTAGTTCGAAGCCGTTCTAAGATTCAGTCTCTCTAAACCCCTCCTTTCCGTGAGCCTGCTCTGCTCTGATTGGTCAGATGGCATAGTCTGTTGTGAATGGTCTACGGCATACAGTGCGTGTCGGAAATGATACGCCTATTTCAATTGTTCTGTATTTTGAATGCTCTATAGAAAATATAAACATCTATTATTTATTCTACTTACAGGTTGTGATTCAGTGGAGCAGCTGGTCTAAATAAACAGGATACTGATCCATCTTTCAACAGCAAGCGTTTTGTGAATCCCGCGTTGAACTCCCCGAGATTAGAGAAGCAGTCGTCAGTAGAATGACGTGTTTGTGGCTGGGGTCAAGTTGTTCGTGGCTGGCCAACGTAGAACATAGGCGCACATTATGCAAATGTGTTACCCCAATGTGTGCAAATGTGTGAAGTGGGATTCAAATTACTAACGACTTGTTTCAGCTGTACAGAGTCGATTCTTTATTTTGGGAGACAATAACTTTATTTATCGTGCACTTTCAGCTTTACAACTTTGCAGATCGTTTACATTCACATACAGCTACATTACACACTGCATGAAAGGCAATAATGGAAATGGCATAATAGGGCCACCTTAAAAAAATATATATTTTACGTACTATTAGATACATTCTACAAATACATTTTGTTGTTGCATTTCCAGTCATGGACTGCTCAGCGAACATCCCAAATAGCCATTATGAGGTGTGTGGCACAGACTGTGGCCATACGTGCGCCAACAGCATTGATGCTAGTTGTGAACACACATGCTCAGAAGGTTGTTTCTGTGATGAGGGATATGTGAGGAGTGGAGGACTCTGTGTACCAGTGGAGCAATGTGGCTGCTTGTATGATGGATTCTACTATAATGTAAGGATTAAGCATCATGTTTTTACCTTGATGCTTTTTTTTGTAGGTGAATATACTTACTGACACTATGTTTTGAAAATGTAACATTTTTCATTTTTTAACAAATGTTTCATTATTATCATTATGGTTTTATAGATTGGTGAACAGTTCTGGGATTCAACATGTTCCCAACGCTGTCAGTGTTTTGCGCCAAATGATTTACGCTGCTCTGCATCTGTCTGCCCACCAGCCTTGGAGTGTGCAGTCAGAAATGGACATCGTGACTGTTACAGTCCAATGCCCACCTGCACAGTCTGGGGCGATCCACACTACATCACCTTTGATGGAGCTGTGGCTCACTTTCAGGTATGAACTGGTAAATGAACTGGTAACTGCTGTTTTTTTTGTTTTTTTTTTATAAATTAACTGTTGTTTTGAGTCCCAATAGTAGGAGACAACTAATTTAATAGTCAGGTTTATTCAAAGGAGGTTTAGGAGGGTTATTGATGTGACAATGTATTTAATAAAATATATTTCATAGCACTGAAGATTCTTCAATTTATGAATGTCTGCAATGTCTTGCATGACATTTCTGGATTTGAAGTTGCATCTTTGAGGTAGAAAGGTGTAATGGACACTATGTGTATTGTATTAATCCTACCAGGGAATTTGTTCATATGAGATTGCCCAGACCTGCGGTAATGTTACAGACAGTGATCTGGAGTTCCGTGTGGTGGCCACCAACAGGCACCGTGGGAACATGGTTGTATCATTTGTGTCTGCAGTGGATGTTTGGTTGTCTCAGCGTGGACAACAGACGCACATCACAATTGGCCAAAACATGAGAGTTAAAGTAAGTTGGACTTCAAATGGTGTCAATATATATGTAATTTATTTCACTTTCTTTCTTTTCTAAGTTGGAATTTTCTGATTTCCCTCCAGGTTGATGGGAATGCCATTGACACACTAGCATATCAAATCAATGATCTTTGTAGAGATACATGAGGAGCATGAATTCGTAATTCTAAATGCTTTCAATGATTTCATTGTCCATTTTGATGGACATAGCAGCCTTCTAATCAGAGTGAGTGAAAGATTCTATGGATCTCTATGTGGAATGTGTGGAAATTTCAATGGTAATCCTGCAGATGACAAAGTGCTGCCCAGTGGAGACCCCGCTCCTGATGATGATTCCTTTGGCCATAGCTGGCAATCAGACACCAGCATTCCAGGGTTAGAACCATGAGACTTTAGGACAGTTGTTTTTACCTGGTTGGTCATATGATTAAAAAAAATGTTTTTAAGGTTTATTTTGATAGAGCAGTGGACAGGGAAAAAGGTTCAAAGGTTTACGTCTTAAGGATAAAATATGCAAGAATAGCAAATCATGTTAGTTGTTCAACTGTAAACTCTTTCTGTGTCCAAGTGATGAAACAGTACAAGGCATTTAACTGACCTTCATTTTTTCATATATTCATGTACTTCAGTTGTGGTGCCAGTGACCAGACAGGTAATGCTGATGAGTGTCCATCCAGGCAGAGGTACTCTGCTCTCTGTAGTATTATCACCAACACCACTGGCCCCTTCCAGAACTGCCATCTTCATGTTGACCCTGCACCTTACTACTACTCTTGTGTGTATGATCTGTGTCTGTACACACGTGCAAATGGCATGTTATGGTCAGCTGTTGAGGCCTATGAGACAGCTTGTGCCATCTTGGAGATACAGATCCCAGAATGGCACTTGGGTCTGCTTTGTGGTAAGTCATAATAATGTTTCAGCACAGATTATTTTGTGGTCTTGTCACCAGTGTTGCAAAAAAAAAAAAAGTAGTAGGTAGCTGAACTATCAACTCCTATGACAAAGTGCTTTCAAATGATTCAGTGCATGAAAGAGCTATGATTTTGAACATTTTGCTAACCTAACCTGTCACAAATCAGTCATCGCTAGTTCTTAAGAGCAATTTCACAGCTAACATAGACTTAGACATATAGAGGGTGTTTATACAGAAATTTTAAAGGTAAATTAATGAAATCCCCCAGCAATTTAATTCTAATGCTAATTAATTCTAATTCTACTTCTACTGTCAAAAAAAAAAGCTATTATTTGTGGATCTCGGTGGGAAAATTATGGACTATATGAAATTCAGTTTAATTCACTCAAAAATATATATTTAATTTCTTTGAAGAATGTACAGCAATGATCATTCAGGGGGCTCAGAATGTTGTGCTCTCACTCTGTTATTATGACTCAATGTCTTTGTGTTGTATTTCATCTATCTGTGCTTCTCTTAGACGTGAGAGATCGCTGCTCTGAGCTCAGCTGCTCTGAGGATGAATGGTGTGGGAAGAAAATGGTGTTTATGGCTGTATGTGTAACGACGACCTACCCAGACCACAAGCTGACTCTTTTGGTTGGTAACATTCCACAACAGAATGTGAAATATTATATATTTTTTCTTTTTGGTCTATTACATTTTCTTTTTTAATACTTCTGACAATCTTTTGGATGTTTTCTTTTCCAGATTTCTCAGAAACCTGTGAAAGCAGCTCTGGCTCCTTGTCTGTGTCTCGCTGTCAGCTCTATGAGGCTGGTTTTTCAGCTGACGTCTTACACCTCAATGATCCCCGCTGCAAAGGAATGGTCCGGAATGGCAGAGAGGAATTCCATTTTGATAACAATGAACACATCTGTGGCACAAATCTTGTGGTAAAACAAATTAGACAAATTATGTATAATCCAAACATGTGTAGTGTCTCATAGACCCAAAGAATTGGATTGACTGATACAAATTTCTTGGGGGTTTTATATTTAATAATTTTACTTTAATAAATGTTTTTTTAACAGCTTGAAATTTTAACAGCTTTAATGTACGTCAAAATGTTATGCATGTTGTTCACAGGCCAACGGCACCCACTTTATCTATGATAACTTTATTCTGGGGACACCGAGGTCAGAAGGTCTCATCAGCAGAGAGAAAATCCTTAAGCTTTCTTTCAGCTGTGTTTATCCACAAACACAAACACTTTCCATGAATGTGGAAATCAACCCAGTGGAGACGTGAGAGTCACATAATAAATGTTTTTTTAACAGCTTGAATTCAATTTAATGTACATGTCAAAATGTTATGCATGTTGTTCAAAGGCCAACGGCACCCACTTTATCTATGATAACTTTATTCTGGGGACACCGAGGTCAGAAGGTCTCATCAGCAGAGAGAAAATCCTTAAGCTTTCTTTATTTTATTTGTTTATCCACAAACACAAACACTTTCAATGAATGTGGAAATCAACCCAGTGGAGACGTGAGAGTCACATACAAACTCTGATTCCAGCTGTACTGTTTTATTAAAGGAGTAGAATTTTAGTCGTAAAGCTTAGTAGTTTTAACACAGATCTGTCCATTATTTCAACAGTGTTGTGCACAAGATGCTCCCCGCTGGTGAAGGGAGATATCAGGTTCGGATGACTCCATATGAGGATGATGAGTTTACCCGGCCCTTCACTGGTAAAGTGGATGCAGAGCTCGACCAGAAGATGAATGTGGAAGTTCGTGTTGAGGGGGTTGACAGCCGTCAGTTTGCCCTGGCGATGGACACGTGTTGGGCTACGCCTGTGAATGATCCTGATTACAGTCTCCGCTGGGATCTCATCATTAGAGAGTAAAGCGATATTGTTTTTTCTGTTCCTTAAAGCTCAGTCTTAACTCACTGTAATATTTTTAACAGTAACTTTTGATCTGCACATAGACTGAATAAATAATAATCCATATCCTTTTTAAGATGACCTGACATATTATCTTCCAATATTGCAGTACTAATGCAAAGAATTCCATTTATTGTATATAGAATGCTAATGTGTGATGATTTTCAGGAAATCGCTTTTGAGTTGAATGTCTCTCAAGTAAAAGAAATTAATTTGGTGATTCTCAGGTGTCCCAATCCAAATGACGACAGAGTGGAGCTGCTGCAGAACGGCGTCTCGACATCCAGCCGTTTCTCCTTCAGGATGTTTGTCTTCACTGCAAACTCCACTAAGCTTTACCTGCACTGTGCTGTTCACCTTTGCCTTCTGTCGAGCAATCGCTGCTCTATGGTGAGTTTAGAAAGCCTCTCATAATTAATAAAAATGTGAGGATATGTTTCTGTGTAGCTATAGAACTAATCTATGGAAATGTATCTCCATAGTTAAATGTAATGGTTAAATTGTAAAGGTTTAAGATTTTACTATTGATAAACCCCAGTAAATCAAACATTAATTATTGGAAGAAAAATGTTACCCTTAATGTCCATGGTGGTAAGGGTTGTCCTCTGCTGGAGAATTTTGTGCACTCCTTTATGTTTCATGTTTGTCCAGTGATATTTAACAGGGATTCACAATGCTGGATTTTCTCTTTTAGGACTGTAATTCTGGACATCACTGGAGAGAGCACAGGTCTCTGGATTTCCATGACAGTGCTTCCATATCCATGGGTCCTCTGATTTTGTCTGAAGGGAACACAGGTGAATATTTTGTTTATTTAATCATTTGTAAATTAAGGTTTCTGTTGACATTATACATTACAATTCACTGTGCATTATATTCCCTGTTCACAGATAAGTGGGTCCCAGAGCAAGTGGCTGAATGGGATCATGGGTAGGCTGGACAGTGGCCACCCAGATGTTTGTTTTGCTCACCCAAGCATCTGAGTGATTGTAACTGTGTCGGAAGGGCACTGTACCTAGCATTGCTGCACAAAAACAGAGCAATGAGCATAATTCCGTCTTCATTTTGGCCAATATATGGGACATTGTGGCTAACACAAGACAGCTGCATTTTTGGCAACACTATCTGTATTCATAGCAGCTGCTGGCTTACACTGGTCACGTCAACGAGTGTGTCTAAACAACCGACTTTACTTCCAAGTTTTAAGCATGCAAAGATAAAACAATACACCTTTACTAGGCTAGTTAACTGAAATGAAACGATCAACTGCACAAACCTCTGCCGTGACTTGCTAGTCGTGTCCTCTTTTGGAAGACCAAACAAAGTAGTTTCGCTTTCACAACGAAACAGCATCACACACCGCGCCTTGAGTGAGTGGTGGCAGGCGGGCTTGCAGCAACCACATGTGAAGACCCCGGGCTGGACTCCGCTTCGTCCACGGTGAAAGCCGATCCGGCAATCCACAGCGCGAAGTTGATGTATTTCCTCAGCGACCAGCATGGATCAGCTCCAGGCATGACGAAGCGGATATCGTCCTCTTTTGGAAGGCCAAACAAAGTAGTTTCGCTTTCACAACGAAACACACAGCGCCTTCACGACATGGCGGCAACAACAATACTACAGCGAGAATAAAAGTTACGCCTTCTTTCTTTGCGTGAACATTTGGGCGGCGTTATGCAAATTTTTCCACATCGTGATGTAGATATGTGGGGGCGTGGTAGAACGAGCTGTTTTAGGTAGGCGTGGTTGACTCTTAACTTTTATAAAGAATATCTCTTTGGATTTGAGACTTTAGTCTTTGCAACTTTACAGACCTTCTTTATGCACCAAGAGCTTGTAACACTCCAAAGAGAAAGGAAAAATTGAAATCGCATCATATGACCCCTTTTATCTACGTTGATGTCAAGTCAGCATTTGTTTTATAACGATTTAATCAGATTATATAGATAGATGAGGTAGCTGATCAAAAACAAGGTGAGATTTATAAGGCTTTCATAAAACAAAGCTGCTAATACAAATTATGTGTTGTCATATTCTTATTCCAGGAGTAACTGAATAATATTCTATTATTTTAGAATGTTCCACAACAGTTGGCTGACTCCGTTGATGGTTGGATCTTCATGTTGATGGTGAGGAAAAGGAAGAGTTATTAATATATATATATATTTATATAGGCTATGTGTGTGTGTCTGTGTAATGATCAAATATGATCAAAGACTATAGAAAGGGACTTTGATATGATGCAGGGCAACAACTCCATAAATGCAGTTATGCCCTAAAATTCAAGATATTGGGCAAAAATGCTCCTGTATGAGTTTTTTTTTGTCTCATATTTATATAAGCGATATCACACGAGCAGCGAGAGCAATCACACGAGTGCTGTTTGTCCCAAATTTGATTTTACACAACAGTTCAGTAAATAAGAAGTTAATATTGTGTTATATTTTACAATATAACACAATTATATATACAGTTATATTATTGGGTATTATATATTATATACTATATCATTGTGTAATTGTATTATTGTGTTATATACAATATAGCACAATATTGTCTGTTTTTGCTGTTTTGCCAACAAAAATTTCCTATAAAGCCACAGCAGAATTGTTGTGCATCTCAGAGCAACACAGCTGTGATTAGTTTTTTGAATGAATCTGCGTTTTGAACGAATTGGGTGAACCAATGATTCAAAAGCCCATTCATAAAGTGAGCCGTTTACTGAATTCCTGAATGAATCAGCCGTTTGAACGAATCAAATGAATGAATGACTCATAAGCACATTTACCGCCACCTGCTGGCAGTTTTAGTTTCTTATTTAGAGTATTATTTCATAAAAAAACACTTTAAAGGAATAGTTCAACAATTAAAAAAATGTAATTATGTCATCATTTACTCAAACCTAAATAACTTTCTTTTGTGGAACATAGAAGGTATTTTGAAGACTGTTGGTAACAAAGCTGTCTTGGTTATCAATGTCTTCCATTGCATGAATGAAAAAAACTGAGATGTTTCTCAAATTATCTTCTTTTATGTTGAATAGTTTATGTTAGGCCGTTGTAGCCAAAACGTGTAATACATTTTATGTTGAATCAAATAAAATATTTGTTTATTTTGTGGGGGAATTTTCACATCCAAATGTAGTTTGCGATTAATTAGATGAATTAATCGGCACATAATGTAATTAATTCAATTAAAAATTGTAATCGACTTACAGCCCTATTTTTTCAGTTTGCTCTATACATGGTCCTTGAAATGCCCTTTGATTTCACAGCTGTAAGTTGTTGTTTAAAAGTTAATTGGGACTTAATTCAATTTGATGATATATTAATATTTGCTTTTCCTTATTTGCCAGTTTGATTTTCCTCTAATACAGTGTTTCTCAACCCTGGTCCTGGGCACCCCCCAGCACTGCACATTTTGCGTGTCTCCCTAATCAAACACACCTGATTCTCATTAGCTCATTAAAAGAAACTCCAGGTCCTGAAATGGGTGTGTCAGATAAGGGAGACATACAAAATGTCCAGTGTTGGGGGACGCCCAGGACCAGGGTTGAGAAACACTGCTCTAATACTAAAATGGTGGTGCCTCATTCTCTTGGAAAATTTTGCTGTTGAAAGGTATCTTTTTCTCGCTTACGTTATTCTCTGTCCAGCAGACTACAAATTACCATAATTTTTTCGCAGGAAACATGTCCTCACTGCGTGCAAGTGCCGGAAGAGCAGGAGATTGAAATCTGCAGCAGGGTATGTTTTTTATATCTCAAATAGGGGCACTTGAGAAAAACAAAAAACAAAAAAAAAACACAATCAAAACTTGATAATGCTCGCTACATCCTGACTAAAGCTCATGACTTTTTAGTATATGTTTTATTGAATGCACAGTATTATTAAAGGTCTTTCCAGCACTTCATTCCATTTGTTTGTACACCTCATTCAGGAGCCAAGCATAACAAAAGGCCTCCACACTGCAGTTGGATGGCTGCGGAAAAACCTCTGTGTCTTCAGAGGTTTGGTGAAAGAGCTGAGGCTCCTCCAACTGAAAGAGGAAGACCAGAAGAAAGCTCTTCTTCAGCTTTCACAGGCTGAAATGTCTGACTACCAGCAACTGGCCAAAGAACCAATTTAAGGATAATATGGACATTTTTCTCGATGAGTGCATGGACAAAAGGGGCCTCAAAATAAATTGCATGTTTCTCTAGTTTTGATTTATTTTAGTTTTTTTTTTTAAAATTTTGATACTTATTGTTAAATATGTGCCTGCTTTGCTTTAACATTTGATTGTTTTATTTTCTTTAGTTTTCTTTATTTTTTTTATCTTTTGCTACTTATGTAAGATAATGTGTATAATGGAAAAATAATTGTATAAATAAATAAATTAAATGTTCAAATCCTCAAGCTTCGTTTTGTCTATCTACCTCATCTACCTATCATCTGATTAAATCGTTATAATAAAATGCTGACTTGACATCAAGGTAGATTAGAACTTTGAAGTGATCCAAAACACTACCTGGCGCTATGCTTAGTAAGATAACTTTTGCTCCGCCCACTTCCGGCTTGACGCTGCTGTCCTGAGAGGTTCTGCGGTTCTGCAGCTGGATGTATCTCGATCTGCTGCGTCATCAGCGCACGATCGTCGCAACCACATGGCAGCGCTGATGATTTTCTCTACACATAATATCTATATTATGTTATATATGAATACAGTATATTAATGAATATGCAAGTGACCTCACTGGTTGTAGGTCTCAAAATGTCAGTATTGTAATAATGTAATGTGTTCACCCACAAGCATAAAATCATTACAATTTAATTCTGATGTACATTATGTATAAAGCAATAAATGAATCTTACATAAAAGACAGGGATATAATACAACATGCTTGTTCAAATATGAAATAAAAGGACAAAGCAAAAGATCAAGTGATGTAACAAAGCTGGCTTCATAATCTGTTTCCCTTTGAGTAATAGGCCTATAACATTGAGATAAATGTGATATTGATATTCTAATACCATCTTGTGCACTTGTCTTTATTTTCTATTGTGATGATATTGATACTTATTTGCATCAATTGTGTGTAGCAATGAACCTTCATTTCTAAAGGATCTGAGGAATGTTGCAGCACTGGTTGATAGGGTGAGGTTTAGTTATTTCTTACATCACCAAAAAATATGTATTGTTATTGTACTGATTGTTCACACAGGTGAGGCTGCATACGGCTTTGATCCACCTTGAATGACGGTTGCCTCTCCCAGTCAATATATAAGAATAGTTTGGAAATAAAAAGACGCTGCATTTTGGCACACACAAAAAAATGCTCATAACACATACACATACATGCACGTCATTATGCTGCTGCTGTCTATATCATGGGGCGAGGCCATAAAAGGGCCAGAGGGCACAGATCCACCCAAGATTCATATTTTTGTTTTCAGCTATAGCAATTGCAAAACAATATGAAGTGAAAAGTAATTAGTAAGATTGAATATATACAGTAAATGAATTTTAACAAATGAGTTAGAAACTAACATAAAATAAATAAACAACTCAGTATCACAGCGGGAAAGGTGTTGATTTGTCAGGGCTGAATTCTGCCTTTAAATTAGGTTATTCACTATGTGGGTAGGTCACATCAATCTCACAAACCACTATGATAGTGGAAAACTACGTAATGTGGTTTAAAAAGACAGGTCCATGCAATTTACGTCATTATGGATACATAACACTGATTTTACCCAAACTGTTCAGACTAAGCCAAATGATCTCAAAAACAATGAAAACAGCAATCCAAACAGACTCTCGATGTGTCAGTTCTGGTTCGTTTTATTACAATGGATGAGGATGAGTAGGCTTTCTGTATAAATCTTACTTTAATTTATCTTTCTGTATTTTATGGCCCAAAGACAGCACAGGAAAGCTGGTGGTGCTGGGTTCTATGACCACTGATTTAAAACACAATCACAATTAGATTGATTTATTTGAGGTTCCCCTGTGTCCTTTATGTACATTTAATGTTTATCTTTAAAAGCCCTCCACTCTTATTCTCTCTTCTTCCTCTCTTTTTCATACATCATCTCCTGCTTTTCTCCCATCATCTCTTTCTACTTCCTCCACTCTTTCTTTTATCATCTCTCCTCTTCCTCCTATTTCTTCTCTTATGTTCATTCCATGCTGCACTTCTTCCAGTAACTAAATTATACATAGAAAAATCACAATTGTTAAATGAACATTTCGTAAATTGTGCTTTGTGAAAGTATGGCTTAGCTGTAGTGTTAACAGCTGAACCTTGAATCAGAGATGTTTGTGTGTAGAATTTTAAGACAATGTTGTATATAATTTGTATTAAATCATGAATCATTTACAGTATGTTTAAGAAATTTAAGAATTGTTCAGATGGCTTCATAAACTGTTTTGAGAACATTGACCAGTTAGACTAAAATAGTCTGAAAAACTGTAATGATTTTGGGAATGTGTCTCATCATAATACAGGTTAATCTGATTGTCTTCTATCTACGTCCATCTATTCAAGGCTAAAAAAATGTTTTTCTCAATGGCAGGTGCACAAAGAAATACTGACGTCATGTGACATGAAAAAAAAAAGAAAAAGAAAAACTGGTTTGAATTATTGTTGGAGGTGGTGTATTGTTTAACCCAACCCAGGGTTTAGAAAAGGTCCACCCACATTTATTAATAGTCATAGACAAAATTGTAAGACCTGAAGTTCTTTCTTCATTGTATTCCGTAACTGGATTAAGCATTACTGTGTTTTGGAGTTTGCTGTGTATCAACATTTTGTCTCAGGTAAAGTTATTTTGCCTCATTTTATCCCACTGCGCTGTTATCACGGTTTCAATCGTCTGCTTTTGATAAATCTAAATTATAAGTAACATATTATTTTGTAATATATCTCATAAAATTTTGTATAAACATCGGTAAACAACTGCTTTTAAATTGTTTTCCCAACTGTTGACAACAAATTCAACTAAATTTACTACAATACTTATAGAAATACATATTTCACGTGTATATGTGTGTGCGCAGGTGTAGGAGGTGCCGTTATTCACAATGAGGTTCATATTCTCATTGTGTGTTTCAATACTGCTACTGTATGGTGAGTGTTTTATGCATCTTTGTATACATTTTCTTGTGGCCCAAAAACGTGAAATGACTATTATCTTTTCAAATGAAATCATTATTATATTCTTTTGCTTTAAAGGTGAAATAATTGCTGGACAATCAACAGGTAATTCTTTCCATTCATTTGCTAATAACAGTGCTTTTAATAAAACTTTCACTTCACAAGTTGTATCACTGGTTCCCATTTTGATCACTAGCTTTTCATTAGACAAAAATTGTTGAGGAAAAACAAAAAGATCTTTATTAGCATGTTATTTCAATAGCACAGAGAATAAGCTGCATTAGCTGAAAAGTATTCAGTACTTCGTTATGCATTGAAATTGCTGGCTAAACGTAAAAGTCTGTTTGGATTGTTGTATTAATTGTTTTGAATTAGTGTGGAGAAAAGCAAAATATTACTTTTACTTAGTAAAATATAGAGTAAAAACTACAAATGCAATCAAAATTACCCCACAACTTAGTTTACTGAAAAGTGCAGTAATTTAAGAATTTAAACATGTTTTCTGTGATTTCATGGCATGAAAGTCTCTAGTATTCCCAGTCCATCCTGATAATGGAATTAGACAGGGTTCTTTAACAAACTGTTTTAAGTTACTCAAAATAAATGGATTGTGAAAAGTTTGTGCTGTGTTGAAATTTGCCCTAAAAGTTTTTAAAAAGTATGTTTTGAGCATGTCGCAATAGTGTATGCAACTAATGGAATGTACTAGTACGTCATGGAATTTCATCTTAAAAACCACATGCTGTAGGTGTGTGCATCCTGCCACCGTAAACCGACCTATCACTCATTTTGTCACAGTTGACATCCTGAGCTACACATTCCACATTTATTTTACATTTTCCACTACCATTTTATTTCATTTTCACTACCCTACAACAGTAGGGCACGTTGGGCTGTTTATATCCCCATTGTCACTGCTAAAGGAAAAGTGATGCTCAGTGTTTAGATTTCAACAACTTCAATAAGCTTAAGGAAATAATTTTCATGAAATTCATACTACAACTTATCTAATTTCAAATAGCAAGCAATGACATAAAAAAGTACATTTTAATGTTCCATAACAGATGACCCCTGCTACAGCTACAATGTGCTGGATGATCCTCGAAGAGCCACCAACAATCAATATTCCTCTGAAATAATGTGTGACTGTGAGGTCAGCTGGAACGGCTGGTACCGTCTCTTCATTCAGGGTCAGAGCGTTCAGATGCCAGACACATGTGTTGATCAGGACAGCTGTGGCACTCATGCTCCACTCTGGCTGAGAGGAGGACATCCAGCAGTTGAGGATGGAGAGGTCACTCGAGATGTCTGCGGTCACTATGACAATGACTGCTGCTCTTTTCTGTCCAATCCCATTAAAGTCAAAGCCTGTCCAGGAGATTATTATGTCTATGAGTTTGTTAAACCAGCTTTCTGCTATTTAGCATATTGTGCAGGTAAATATAATATATTTTCAAGTCATAATTTTATCTATGTTTATTTGATTTTAATCTCTTTCTCCCTCTCTCTTTTTATAGATGTAACAAACATCAACACTACATATACAATTACGACTGGTAATGTAATTTTTTACAATCTGGAGGACTATTGTTTTGCATGTGCAGATCAGATTCATGTTTGTGATTTTATGTAAATAATAACTGTGTGTGAAATGTGCAGTTAAGATTTTGATTCAGATGTATGTCATTAGTATCACTGAGCTGCTTGCAGAATATATTTGCAGCTGATTTCCATGATTGTCAATCACAAAAATTAAAAGGAAATTAATTGGAGTAAAAGTATGTATAGCCTTTTAAAAATGGAATGAATTTGAACGTCAAGAGAAGCATTAAAAATGTTTAATGCTTTAAAGGGGTCATATGATGCGATTTCAATTTTTCCTTTCTCTTTGGAGTGTTACAAGCTCTTGGTGCATAAAGAAGATCTGTAAAGTTGCAAAGACTAAAGTCTCAAATCCAAAGAGATATTCTTTATAAAAGTTAAGAGTTAACCACGCCTACCTAAAACTAACACGCCCTCACATGTCTACGTCACGATGTGGAAAGGTTTGCATAACACCGCCCAAATATTCACGCAAAGAAAGAAGGCGTAACTTTTATTCACGCTGTAGTATTGTTGTTTCCGCCGCCGCCATGTCGTGAAGGCACTGTTTCGTTGTGAAAGCGAAACTACTTTGTTTGGTCTTCCAAAAGAGGAC
>NW_015549634.1:0-12222 GCF_001515605.1 Sinocyclocheilus anshuiensis | reverse complement strand
CAATCACAACGCACTGGATAGCTGGCCAATCAGAGCACACCTCGCTTTTCAGACGAGCTTTGTAAAAATCAACGTGTTTCAGAAAGGCGGGGCATAGAGGAGAAACAATAATGTACAGTATGTGGAAAATAATGTGTGTTTTGAACCTTAAACCGCATAAACACATTTCATTACACCAAATACACAAAATAATGTTCTTTTTAGCAGCATCATATGACCCCTTTAAAAAAAATGTAAGAAAAATATTACAAAGTTTAAACATATTTTTAAAAGCTATGTAAAATATATACATTGTTGCATCTAAAATTATTGTTACTTTTGCATTGTTGCTGCCCATAAAGGTAGACTATAGATTGCTGTTGGTTTTACTTTAACAGGTGGTTCTGAATAAAAAAGACAGTATGGATAGAAAGTACAGGGCAACTTTTTGAGCAGTTTTGCTGGGCAACTTTTTTGAGCAATGTTGCTTGGGTATTTTCCCATTGAGAATGGGTAACAAATTTCTATCTGGATAATTTAGATCGGTTGTGGGCCCTGTGTCTCACTTGGTTGCTCGTTGACAGCAACATTGCCCAAAGTTGCCCAGGCAACATTGCTCAAAATGTTGCCCCATGTATCATCAGCCTAAAAGGGATAGTTCACCCAAAAATGAAAATTGTGACATTAATTACTCATCGTCATGTCGTTCCAAACCTGTAAGACCTTCGTTCATCTTCAGAACACAAATTAAGATATTTTTGATGAAATCCGAGAGCTCTCTGACCCTCCATAGACAGGTTATTACCACGATCAAGGCACAGAAAGTAAGGACATTGTTAAAATAGCCCATGTGACATCAGTGGTTCAACTGCAATTTTAAGAAGCTACGAGAATACATTTTGTGCGCAAAGAAAAAAAAAATAATGATTTTTTTTCTTCAATTCTTCTAATCTGTGTCACCGTCCGCCACCATTCATGAGAGTACCATGACACACGTGTGTGGTGCTGCTGACGTAGAACATGCATGCGGTATGTTTACAAGCAGAGGAATGCACACGGATGCTCTCTCATGATACTCTCGTGAATGGTGGCGGACAATGACGCTGAGGAGAAAAATTATTGTATAAAGTCGTTATTTATGTTTTCTGGTCACACAAAAAAGTATTCTCGTAGCTTCGTTAAATTACAGTTTAACCACTGATGTCACGTGGACTAGTTTAACTATGTCCTTACTACATTTCTGGGCCTGGAAACGTTTCAGTTGCTGTCTATGCAGGGGTCAGAAAGCTCTTGGATTTCATCAAAATTATGTAAATTTATTTTCTGATCTTATGGTTTTCGAATGATATGAGGGTGAGTAATTAATGACACAATTTTCATTTTTGGATGAACTATCCCTTTAAAGTGAAAACCGATCTCTACAAAAAGTTTTTTTTTTAATTACAAATATAAAATCTAAACTAAACTTGAGTTGACACTTCATTCATCACTGACTGGTGAAGCTGATTAGTTTCAGTCACATAAATAATATGTTTTAGAGAACCTCTGTGTAGTCAGGGAGTTTCATCTGATTGTAGCTAGTGAGTATTTTGGCACAATTTACATAATGAAGAAAAAAGAACCTTGCAGCTTTGCTAAAACTAATTTAAAAGCACAAGGCATGACAAGGCATTAAAAAAGCCAGAACTACACAGAATAGGATGGGCAAAAACAATAACAACAATATTAATATCTTGGATTGACCAAGTCAGAGGTCTGATCTCACATTAAACTTGCTGTAGAATTCATGCATGGTTTTAAAAAGTCAATCAATTCCAAATCTCTATGCAACCCGGCAAAATTTACCTACACAAAGCTGTAATGTTGTTAAAGGTTCACCTACTTAATACTGACTCAAATTGGGTACATACATATGCAATCAATTATTTTGTGTTTTATATTTACAATAGATATATATATATTGAGCAGTAAAATTTGACAGTTTTTCTTTGTCTGTTAATCAGTGCCAAAAAAATAATAAAAAAATAATAAATAAATAAATAAATGTCTGTAGTTCAGTGTTGGAAAACAATAAAAACATAAACATTATGACTAAAATATGCACTCTGTGAATTGTTGAAAAAGGCAAACTGGCTTACAGACCAGCATATTCAAATCAGTTATAACAAATAAGTAGCATAGTGTGTATTGAAAGCATTCTTGCCAACGTTAAACTAATAGTAATCATCTTTCAAGTATAAACTCCAGGTTTGC
This sequence comes from Sinocyclocheilus anshuiensis, assembly GCF_001515605.1. NCBI lineage: Eukaryota > Metazoa > Chordata > Actinopteri > Cypriniformes > Cyprinidae > Sinocyclocheilus > Sinocyclocheilus anshuiensis. The sequence goes on along the minus strand of NW_015549634.1, from coordinate 9,990 downwards.
TGCTTATCCCCTTTTAACACAAATAAAAAGATGCTTAGACTCAAAAACTGATTTAAGCTTTGAAAGTAATTATTTCATACTGTAACTATCCAACAGTAAAAAGTATATAACATATAAAAATAAACATTATTTCCATTTTTCTGTAACAGTTGTTCCTCTTGTTGACCCCTGCAACAACTACAATGTGCTAGATGATCCATGGAGAGCCACCAACAATCAATATACCTCTGAAATAATGTGTGACTGTGAAGTTAGCTGGAATGGCTGGTACCGTCTCTTCATTCAGGGTCAGAGCGTTCAGATGCCAGACACATGTGTTGATGAGTACAGTTGTGGCACTCATTCCCCACTCTGGCTGAATGGAGGACATCCAGTAGTTGAGGATGGAGTGGTCACTCGAGATGTCTGTGGTCATTGGGACAATAACTGCTGCTATTTCAACTCCAATCCCATTAAAGTCAAAGCCTGTCCAGGCAATTATTTTGTTTATGAGTTTGTGAAACCTGCTTTCTGCTCTTTGGCATACTGCGCAGGTAAATACATTTGCATTTTACCTTTGTATATCTAAGTCATAATTGGATCGTTGTTGACATAAAATGTATCAATGTTTTTCAGCTGTAGCGAACATAAACACTACCTATACTACTGTCACACCAATGAAAACCTCAACAGCAGCCACTACAACAATGGACTTTACTGGTAATGTATTGTGCTGAGTTGGAATCTGTAGGATTTATTGCATGTATAGATAAATAGATGGATTTGTAATTACTGCTTTCTATTAAACTAGTTTGACACTGAAATCTGTAAAAAAAAACAAAAAAAAAAACACTTTAAATTTCCTAACATTCATTTTGCCATTAATTGTAATAATCCAGTGAGATTTTTGTTTACACAAGGAGTCTGAAAACAGCCAGTGCTCTACACAGAGATCTGATCTCATTATGATCCAGTCTGTCTGGAATGGCATGAAGAAACAGAACAAACTGAGACAGACTAAATCCAGAAGAACTGTGGCAACATCTCCAAGATGCTCCAAGAGACCTACCTGCAAAGCTACCCGAAAAACTATGCGCAAGTGCACTTAGGGCTTAAGCTGCTTTAAACGCAAAGGATGCTCACACCAAATGTTTAATTTAGTTAATAGAAGTTAACTCATTTTACAGCAGTTTTACACAAGAGCCTAAAACTTTTAACAGTACTGCAGCTTTGCAGGTAGGTTTCTTGAAGCATCTTGGAGACATTGCCACAGTTCTTCTGGATTTTAGTCTGTCTCAGTTTGTTCTGTTTCTTCATTTCATTCCAGACAGACTGGATGATGATGGGATCAGATCTTTGTGTGGAGCTCTGGCTGTTGTCAGACTCCATGTACAAAAATCTCACTGGATTATTACAATTAATGGAAAAATAAATGTTTGGAAATGTAAACTGATATTTCCTACTGACACACTACAGCAAAAGATAGAAATAACTGACTTAAAACTATTTTTTAGCTGGTGAAAATACTAGTGTTCTAATCATTTTGGGCACCACTATATATGTATTTAAATGTATCTTGTTTAAATTATTATTATTATTGTTATTATTATTTTTCAGATATCTGGAACAACAGCATTTCCTATACTACTATCTTGATAGAAACAACCTCAAATATAAAAACCACATTAATAGAAACAACAATCTTGGCCACTGATAATGCAGAAAGTACTACCACAGAGCCCGCAACAACAAACCGCAGCACCATAACTCCAGAAAGTTCCACAAAGGAGACCACAACAATAAGCAGCAGCACCACAACTCCCGAAATATCACCAACACAGACTACAACAACAGATAGCACCTATACTGGCACCATAACAACAGAAAGTACTACCACAGGCACCACAACCGATATCACAACAACAGACAGCACTACCAACAGAGAAAGTACAACCTCTGGCATGACCACTCCAGGAAGTACTACCACAGAGACCACAACATCAGAAAGCACAACTACTATCACCACAACTCCAGTCAGTGCAGCAACAGAGACCGCAATGGCAGAAAGTAAGACCAATGGTGCCACTACTGCAGAAAGTATTGCCTCAGAGACCACAACAACAAGCATCACCACCACACAAGAAAGCACAACAACCGAGACCACAACATCAGAATCCCCTCGTACTACAACTTCAAAAATTACAACAACAGAGACCACAACACCAGAAAGCATAACAACTAAGTCCACAGAAATAGAAAGTACAACTGCAGGCACAACAATGGAAACCACAACAATAAAAAGTACCACAACAGGCACCACAGCTGAGATCACAACAACAGAAGGGACCACCACTCCAGACAGTACTACCACAGAGACCACAACAACAGAAAGCACCACCACCAGTACCACAACTCCAGAAAATACCACAATGATAGAAAGTACAACCACTGGCACCACCACCCCAGAAAGTACAATAACAGAGAGCACAGCAACAGAAAGTAGCACCACAACTGTGATCCCACCAACAGAAGCCACAACCACTCCAGAAAATACTACCACAGAGATTACAACAACAGAAAGCACCACGATCGATACCACAACTCCAGAAAGCACCACAATGACAGAAAGTACAACTGCTGGCACAACAACTTCAGAAAGTACAACACCAGAGACCACAACAAGAGAAAGTACCACCCCCGGGACAACAACCGAGACCACAACAACAGAAAGTACCACCACAGTCACCACAACTGAGATCACAACAACAGAAGGAGCCACCACTCCGGAAAGTACTACCACAGAGACCACAACAACAGAAAGCACCATCACCGGTACCACAACTCCAGAAAGCCCCACAATGACAGAAAGTACAACCACTGGTACCACCACTACAGAGAGTACACCAATGGAAACCACAACAACAGAAAGTACTACCACCGGCACACCAACCAAGGCCATAACAATAGAAAGTACCACCAATGGAACCACAACAGAGATCACTACAACAGAAGGCACTACCAATCCAGAAAATATTACCACAGAGACCACAACAACAGAAAGTACCACCATCGGTACCACAACTCTAGAAAGCACCACAATGATAGAAATTACAACCACTGGCACCACCACTCCAGAAAGTACAACAACGGAGACCACAAAAACAGAAAGCACCACTATTGCTACCACAACTCCTGAAAGCACCACAATGTTAGAAAATACAACCACAGGCACAACCGTTTCAGAAACTACAACAACACAGACCACAATAACAGAAAGTACCACCACAACTGAGATCACAACAACAGAAGGCACCACCACTACAGAAAGTACAGCAATGGAGATCACAACAACAGAAAGCACCACCACTGGTACCACAACACCCGAAAGCACCACAATGACAGAACGTACAACCACTGGCACCACAACAACAGAAAGCACCACCACTGGTTTCACAACTCCAGAAAGCACCGCAATGACAGAAAGTACAACCAGTGGCACCACCACTTCAGAAAGTACAACAACAGAGACCACAACAACAGAAAGCACAACCCCTGAAATTACAACTTCAGAAAGTACAACAATGGAAACCACAACTACAGAAAGCACCACAACAGACACTACAAAAACAGAAAGCACCACCACAGATACCACAACACCAGAAAGCACAACAACCGAGACCACAACAACAAAAAGCACCACAACTGGTACTACAACTCCAGAGAGGACCACAAAACTGTAACCCCACCAACAGAAGCCACAACCACTCCAGAAAGTACTACCACAGAGATTACAACAACAGAAAGCACCACGATCGATACCACAACTCCAGAAAGCACCACAATGACAGAAAGTACAACTGCTGGCACAACAACTTCAGAAAGTACAACACCAGAGACCACAACAAGAGAAAGTACCACCCCCGGGACAACAACCGAGACCACAACAACAGAAAGTACCACCACAGTCACCACAACTGAGATCACAACAACAGAAGGAGCCACCACTCCGGAAAGTACTACCACAGAGACCACAACAACAGAAAGCACCATCACCGGTACCACAACTCCAGAAAGCCCCACAATGACAGAAAGTACAACCACTGGTACCACCACTACAGAGAGTACACCAATGGAAACCACAACAACAGAAAGTACTACCACCGGCACACCAACCAAGGCCATAACAATAGAAAGTACCACCAATGGAACCACAACAGAGATCACTACAACAGAAGGCACTACCAATCCAGAAAATATTACCACAGAGACCACAACAACAGAAAGTACCACCATCGGTACCACAACTCTAGAAAGCACCACAATGATAGAAATTACAACCACTGGCACCACCACTCCAGAAAGTACAACAACGGAGACCACAAAAACAGAAAGCACCACTATTGCTACCACAACTCCTGAAAGCACCACAATGTTAGAAAATACAACCACAGGCACAACCGTTTCAGAAACTACAACAACACAGACCACAATAACAGAAAGTACCACCACAACTGAGATCACAACAACAGAAGGCACCACCACTACAGAAAGTACTACCACTGGCACCACCACCCCAGAAAGTACAGCAATGGAGATCACAACAACAGAAAGCACCACCACTGGTACCACAACACCCGAAAGCACCACAATGACAGAACGTACAACCACTGGCACCACAACAACAGAAAGCACCACCACTGGTTTCACAACTCCAGAAAGCACCGCAATGACAGAAAGTACAACCAGTGGCACCACCACTTCAGAAAGTACAACAACAGAGACCACAACAACAGAAAGCACAACCCCTGAAATTACAACTTCAGAAAGTACAACAATGGAAACCACAACTACAGAAAGCACCACAACAGACACTACAAAAACAGAAAGCACCACCACAGATACCACAACACCAGAAAGCACAACAACTGAGACCACAACAACAGAAGGCACCACCACTACAGAAAGTACTACCACTGGCACCACCACACCAGAAAGTACAACAATGGAGATCACAACAACAGAAAGTACCAGCACAACTGAGTTCACAACAACAGAAGGCACCACCACTACAGAAAGTACTACCATAGATAACACAACAACAGAAAGCACCACAATGACAGCACATACAACCACTGGCACCACCACTCCAGAAAGTACAAAAAAGCAGACCACAACAACAGAAGATGCCACCACAACTGAGATCACAACAGAAGAAACCACCACTACAGAAAGTAGTACTATAGAGACCACAACAACAGAAACCACCACCACTGGTACCACAACTCCAGAAAGCACCGCAATGACAGAAAGTACAACCAGTGGCACCTACACAACAGAGACCACAACAACAGAAAGCAGCACCCCTGGAATTACAACTTCAGAAAGTACAACAATGGAAACCACAAATACAGACGATACCATAACTACAGAAAGCACCACAACAGACACTATAACAACAGAAAGCACGACCAAAGGTACCACAAAACCAGAAAGCACAACAACTGAGACCACAACAATAGAAAGCACCACCACAGGCACCACAACAGAGACCATAACAACAGAAAGCACCACCACTGGTTCTACAACTCCAGAAAGCACAACAGTGTTAGAAAGTACAACCACTGGCACCACTACTCCAGAAAGTACAACAACAGAGACCACAACAACAGAAAGTACCACCCCCGAGACAACAACAGAGACCACAACAATAGAAAGTACCACCACAACTGAGAGCACAACAACAGAAGGAACCACCACTACAGAAAATACTACCACAGAGATCACAACAACAGAAAGCACTAACACCGGTATCACAACTTCAGAAAGCACCACAATGACAGAAAGTACAACAACAGAAAGTACCACCACTGGTATTACAACTTCAGAAAGTCCAACAATGGAATCCAAATTTACAGAAACCACCACACCAGACACTACAACCACAGAAAACACCACTACAGGTACCACAACACCAGAAAGCACAACAACCGAGACCACACCAATAGAAAATACCACCACAGGCCCCATAACAGATATCATAAAAACAGAAACCACCATCACTGGTTCTACAACTCCAGAAAGCACAACCGTTTTAGAAAGTACAACCACTGGCACCAATACTCCAGAAAGTACAACAACGGAGACCACAACAACAGAAAGTACCACCCCCGGGACAACAACCGAGACCACAACGATAGAAAGTACCACGACTGGCACCACAACAGAGCTCACGACAGCAGAAGGGACCACGACTCCAGACAGTACTACCACAGAGACCACAACAATAGAAAGCACAACCATTGGTACCACAACTCCAGAAAGCTCCACAATGACAGAAAGTACAACCACTGGCACCACCACTTCAGAAAGTACAACAATGGAAACAACAACTACAAAAAGCACCACAACAGACACTACAACAACAGAAAGCACCACCACAGGTACCTCAACACCAGAAAGTACAACCACTGGCACCACCACTTCAGAAAGTACAACAATGGAAACAACAACTACAAAAAGCACCACAACAGACACTACAACAACAGAAAGCACCACCACAGGTACCTCAACACCAGAAAGTACAACCACTGGCACCACCACTTCAGAAAGTACAACAATGGAAACAACAACTACAAAAAGCACCACAACAGACACTACAACAACAGAAAGCACCACCACAGGTACCTCAACACCAGAAAGTACAACAACTGAGACCACAACAATAGAAAGCACCACAACAGAGACCATAACTGCAGAAAGCACCACCACTGATTCTACAACTCCAGAAAGCACAACAGTGTTAGAAAGTACAACCACTGACACCACTACTCCAGGAAGTACAACAACAGAGACCACAACAACAGAAAGTACCACCATAACTGAGATCACAACAAAAGAAGGCACCACCATTACAGAAAGTATTACCGCAGAGACCTCAACAGAAAGCACCACCACCAGTACCACAACTCCAGAAAGAACCACAATGACAGAAAGTACAACCACTGGAACCACCACTTCAGAAAGTACAACATCAGAAAGATCTACAACAGAAAGTACCACAACCGACACTACAACAACAGAAAGCACCACCACAGGTACCACAATACCAGAAAGCACAACAGCTGAGACCACAACAATAGAAAGTATCACCACAGGCACCACAACAGACACCATAACAACAGAAAGCACCACCACTGGTTCTACAACTCCAGAAAGCACAACAGAGTTAGAAAGTACAACTACTGGCACTACTACTCCAGAACGTACAACAACGGAGACCACAACAACAGAAAGTACCACCCCCGGGACAACAACAGAGACCACAACAGTAGAAAGTACCACCACTGGTACCACAACAACAGAAGGCACCACCACTTCAGAAAGTACAACAACAGAAAGCACTACAACAGAAAGTACCACCCCTGGCATTACAACTTCAGAAAGTACAACAATGGAAACAACAACTACAAAAAGCAGCACAACAGACACTACAACAACAGAAAGCACCACCACAGGTACCACAACACCAGAAAGCACAACAACTGAGACCACAACAATGGAAAGTACTAACTCAGGCACCACCACAGGCACCACAACAGACACCATAACAACAGAAAGCACCACCACTGCTTCTACAACTCCAGAAAGCACAACAGTGTTAGAAAGTACAACCACTGGCACCACTACTCCAAAAAGTACAACAACAGAAAGCACTAGAACAGAAAGTACCACCCCTGGTATTACAACTTCAGAAAGTACAACAATGGAAACAACAACTACAGAAAGTACCACAACAGACACTACAACAACAGAAAGCACCACTACAGGTACCACAACACCAGAAAGCACAACAACCGAGACCACAACAATAGAAAGTACCATCACAGGCACTACAACAGACACCATAACAACAGAAAGCACCACCACTGGTTCTACAACTGCAGATAGCACAACAGAGTTAGAAAGTACAACCACTGGAACCACTACTCCAGAAAGTACAACAACGGAGACCACAACAATAGAAAGTACCACCCCCGGGACAACAACAGAGACCACAACGATAGAAAGTACCACTACTGGCACCGCAACAGAGATCACAACAACAGAAGGCACCACCACTTCAGAAAGTACTACCACACAGACCACAACATCAGAAATACCCACCACTGGCACCACAATACCAGAAAGCACAACTGAGACCACAACAACAGAAGGTAGGACAACAACAGAAAGTATCACCATCAGTACCACAACTCCAGAAAGTACAAGAATGGAAACCACAACAACAGACATGACAACATCAGAAAGTACCACCGGTACCACAGCTCTAGAAATTACAACAACAGAAAGCACCACAATGGATACTAAAACAACAGAAAGCACCACCATCGGTACCACAACTACAGAAAGTACAACAGCAGACACTACAACAACAGAAAGTACAACAAGAGAAACCACCACAACAGATACTACAACTACAGAAAGCACAACTGAATCCACAACAACAGAAAGTACATCAACAACAGAAACCACTACCATTGGCACCACAACTCCAGAAAGTACAACAGTGGAAACCACAACAACAGACACTACAACATCAGAAAGTACCACCACCGTTACCACAGCTCCAGAAAGTACAACAACAGAAGGCACCATAACTGAAACATCAACAATGACAGAAAGTGCAACCACTGGTACCACAACTCCAGAAAGTACAACAGCAGACACTACAACAACAGAAAGCCCAACAACAGATACTACAACTAAAGAAAGCACAACTGAAACCACAACATCAGAAAGTACAACAATAACAGAAAGTACAACAAAAGAGACAACAACAGCAGAAAGCACCACAACAACCGACAGCACCACAATGGACACTACAACAACAGAAAGAACCACGACTCCAGAAAGCACCACAATGGAGACCACCACAAAAGACAGTAAGACCACTGGCACCACAACTCCAGAAAGTAGTACCACAGAGACCACAACAACAGGAAGCACCACAACGGACATTACAACAACAGAAAGTACCACCACTGTTACCACCACTCTAAAAAGTACAACAGAAGAGACAACCATGACAACAGACAGCACCACAATCGATATTACAACAACAGAAAGCACCACCACCGGTACCACAACTTTAGAAAGTACAACAGCAGAAACTTCAACAACAACTGAAGGCATCACAACTGAGATAACAACAGAAAGTACAACCTCCGGTACCACAACACCAGAAAGTACAACAGCAGACAGTACAATTACAGAAAGCACAACTGAATCCACAACAACAGAAAGTACATCAACAACAGAAATCACTACCATTGGTACCACAACTCCAGAAAGTACAAGAGTGGAATCCACAACAAAGGACACTACAACATCAGAAAGTACCACCACCGTTACCACAGCTCCAGAGAGTACAACAACAGACACTTCAACAACAAAAGAAAGCAGCACAACTGAAACAACAACAGAAACCACTACAATGATAGAAAGTACAACCACTGGTACCACAACTCCAGAAAGAACAACAGCAGACATTACAACAACAGAAAGTACAACAACTGAAACCACAACAACAGGAAGCACCACAACAGATATTACAACTACAGAAAGCACAACAGAGACCACAACAGCAGAAAGCACCACAATGGACACTACAACAACAGAAAGCACCACGACTCCAGAAAGCACCACAATGGAGACCACCACAACAGAAAGTGCAACCACTGGCACCACGACTCCAGAAAGTACTACCACAGAGTCCACAACAACAGAAAGTACAACAACGGACATTACGACAACAGAAAGTACCACCTCCGGTACCACCCCTCTAGAAAGTACAACAGCAGAGACCACAATAACAACAGACAGCACCACAATGGATACTACAACAACAGAAAGCACCACCACTGGTACCACAACTTCAAAAAGTTCAACAGCAGAAACTTCAACAAAAACTGAAAGCATCACAACCGATACTACAACTACAGAAAGCACAAC
>NW_015549633.1:45064-45807 GCF_001515605.1 Sinocyclocheilus anshuiensis | reverse complement strand
AAATGTATCAAAAGATATAAAGCAAGTCTACAATGTGTGAAATTTCCATGTTACTTAAAACATTTCTTATCTCATGTTTTATACACATTGTTATTCTATTTAGTTTTATATTAAGTAATGTGTGTGTGTTGTTAATGAACAGATGTCCAGTATATTGTGTTTGTTCTGTGGATGCAGTCTCTCCTTCATCAGTTCAGATCAACTAAACATTTCACCAGTGAACAGCGTTTGTGTCGTTCACTCTGCTCTAGATAGTCAAATACATTTAGTCTGTTTCACCACATTTATATTTTCATGTAAATAAAATGATACATATACAGTTAAAACCATTGTTTTGTTTGTTTTGAAAAGTTCACTTGTCTGTTTTAAGTTTTATTGAAGCTTCATAAGCAGTTTCTCTATCTTAAATACAGGCTTGTATGAAACATAAAACATAAATAGCTAGTGTATAAAGACAGAAATGTTCCTATTATATGTGTATTTAAAGGGACAGTTCACCTAAAAGTGTAAACTGTCTCATCATTTACTCTCCTTCATGTCGTTTCAAACATCTATGATGATATTTTGAGAAATGTCTCGGTGTCTTTGATTGGTTGCCAATATTCTTCAAAAATATTTTATGTTCTACAGACAAGTGAAAGAAAGCAAGAAACATACAGGTTTAAACACTATGAGGGTAAATAAATGCTGACAGATTTTTTATTTTGTTTTATTTATTTATTTTGGGGGGGGGGGGGTTATCT
>NW_015549633.1:35661-45017 GCF_001515605.1 Sinocyclocheilus anshuiensis | reverse complement strand
TTTCGCCCTTAAATATTATAATTTTTTTTTTTTTTTTTTTGAAAATTAAAATTAAATTATACCATCTAAATTATATCAGTCTAAGCATCAGAGTTTTCCTCATGAAAAAAAAATCTCTAACAAAGTAAGACTAAATCAATGTTTTTGGAAAGAACGTATTATTTTGTGGCTTGCTGAGGGTTTAAAGAGTCGTGTAACTGACAGAATCAGATGGAGGCATAAATGATGACAAAACTATCAAACAACAGATATTTTGACTTTAAACACTCAGAACTAAATGAATTACCTACAAATAAATCAAATCACTGCAGAAGTGTTAAAGTGTTAGTGAACAGGAAGAAGAAAGGCAGCGAGGATCTCAAACTAAAGTCTTCTGTAACAGCAGTGATGTTGAAGGAGCTTTCGAGGCTTCAGCTCCTGATCTTTATGAGGATTCATCAGTAAAAATACAGAAACTATCACCACATGTACAGTAGAAAGATACAAACTTTCAGAAATTATGATCCTGTAAATCAGAGAAATCTGCTGCAGATTTGTCAGTAATTCACTTCTTGTGGAAATACTACACTGATTTTAAATAGAATAAGATTTACTGCTGTATGATTAGCTCTGGTGATATTTTTAACAGTAATTCATAAATGAAAACACTTCAGAACCAACAGCTTTTATGAATTCAGTGTTTATACACACATGCGATAGTAAATGTAAGCAGCTTCAAATAGCATTGTTTTAACAAATGTGAAGTGTATTATACTAAATCTTGTTATGATTTCTAATGCATACAGGTGAAACAAATTAAACAATGCAGCATTAATATAAACATATACATATTGAATAACATTTCAGTCATAGTACAGAGTCAGCTCTTTTGAGGGTTTCTAATGATATTTTACATGGTTTGAGCTGAGATTTGATCGGCAAATAAATGCTGTTGTAAAGTGGATCCTGTCTTTTGAGGACATGGAGAAAGTTGCGCATGCTTTGTGTTCTCGTGTTTGGATGATATGATAAGTGTTTGTGAATCAGGCCTCTCTCTCTCATCTGCAGCTTGTTCTGAATTCAGCTGCTAGGCTTTTAACAGACACTAAGCAGAGAGAGCACATTACTTCTGTGCTTATCATCTCACACTGGCTACCTGTACAATACAGCATTTATTACAAAGAGCTGCTATATGTTTTCAAAGAGTATGTTTCTGATTTAATCAGTCTGCATCAGTCTAACAGGTCTCTGCATTCAAGTAATCAATAGCACTTTCTAGTTCCTCGATCTCAGTTCAAATGCAAAGGTGATCGGGTCTTTTCTGTTGCAGCTCCAAGGCTTTGTATTGACCTTCCTCTGTCGCTAAAATCATCTCCTACACTCAGTGTATTTCAGTTCTTGTATTCGGTTCTTGTGCTGTATTATTGTTATTAGTGTTAGATGGAGACTTTGAGTTTACAGTGTAAAAGTATGAAGGCTAAGCGCTGTGAACTGTGTTTTCTTACTGATCATGCCCAGTGGAGAAGCATATATCCATAAGAAAGCTGTGGTTTGTGATTAATGTTCCTTTTGGTAACACTTAGATCAGGGAACACATATTAACCATTAAGAGTTTTCCCTCAATAAACTCCCAATTTGCTGCTTACTGGTAGTAAAGTAGTTGTTTGTAGTTTGTAGTAGTTATGTTTGGGTATAGATTAGGGTTAAGGGATGTAGAATATGGCCATGAATAAGGCATTAATATGTGCTTTATAAGTACTAATAAACAGCAAATATGCTAGTAATATGCATGCTAATAAGCAACTAGTTAATACTGAATAGTGTTCCCTGATCTAAAGTGTTCCTTCCTTTCATTTTGTAAAATGATGTTCATGGTACTTAACTATAATCTATGAGCAGCAACTGAGTGTTTCTGATTAAACTGAGCTCAACAGACTTCATGAACAAAGGTAGTACTGTAAGTTTGCTCTGTTTATGTTGCTTATTCATATATATGAAAGGGTAAGTAATATTAAAGATGTTGAGTGTGGTCTCTGGGCTGCTGCTGGTTGCTTTGTAAAGTCCAGAGTCTGTGTTTCTGTGGGTCTGTGCTCATGTTATCAGACTATTGTCAGTGTGTTCAGGTGATTTGTGTCTTTGGTCTCTTGACCCTCGTCCTGTTTGAGATCATTTGTGTTCTGTTTGAGTCTTTATCTATAAACATGGCTTTATTTTTCTGAAGGAAGCTCTGAAATTATTTTCTCCGGTGAGGGTGTAAGAACAACAGCTAATCATCAGCGAAGTCAAGATCTTCTCTGGATAATGCTCTACTTAAACAGACAAACACTTCATGCAGTCAGCTGTCAGCTTTCCTCACAACGGAGGACTCAGACTCAGATGTTGACAAAATAACCTTATAATATTCATACACTAGACAGTTGACCATGATTGATTTGCTCAAGACTGCAGTGGACAAGGCACTCGAAAGTGATAATGGACACCTGGATCTTTTTCTTCGATTCCTCCTTGGTTTGTCACTCCAGTCCAATCAGAGACTCTTACAGGGTCTGTGGACGCAGCAAAATAGAAATGAGCAGAGCAAAAAGGAAATAGTTCAGTACATCAAGCAGAAATTTGAAGCTAATCTGTCTCCAGAGAGATCCATCAATCTGTTCTACTGTCTGAATGAACTGAACGACCAAACTCTGGTGAATGACATTCAGACCCACCTTAGCAAAGGAAGCCTCTCATCTGCTGATCTTTCACCTGCCCAGTGGTCTGCTTTGGTCTTTGTGTTGTTGACATCAGAGGAGGAGCTGGAGGAGTTTGAGCTTCAGAAATTCAAGAAATCAGACGAGTGTCTCATTAGACTATCAGCAGTCATCAAAACCTCCAAAAGAGCTCTGTAAGTTATTTCATATATTTTGTCATGTTTTGTTCTTAAAATTGCATTTATCTACATTGATACATAGCAGGTTTGGACACCCCTGATCTATAGTGATGATTAACCATATACCAATTATAAGTATATATCTATTTTAGGGTTAAATCATAACACATTTCCTTTAACTTTTTTTTTCTTTAAAAATTGCCGTCCTTTAGAATTAAAGTGCAATGCTATTTTATTAGATTTACATGGGATTTATGTTGACATTTCTCTTTTCAGCAAAACAAGCTGTTTAGTTAGCTGCAGAAGAAGCACATCATGTTATTATAAAACATATTGTTCCATAGTTATTTCTACTCTAATATGCAGTTCAACTTCTTAAACTTCTGCTATAAAGGAGATATACTCTTGCATAACCTCAATGCATAAATGATTAACCTCCAGATTCTCCTCCTCAAGACACTCATCAAGATAATAGAGCAGCACTTTTAAATGTATAACTCATTGCCATTAATGATATAAGCCTAAGTTTTATTCAAGCATGCTAGTTTGTTTTATCTAGGAAATTTTAATCAATACAATTCTAATATATGTGCAGTATATTTACTGTTCATGTAAAAAAAAATTATATACATTTATTTTTTGTGTTTAACAAATATATTACATGTATCTAACTCTGTGATTTGATTTATTTCTCTTGTAGGCTAAATGACTGTGACTTAACAGACAAAAGCTGTCCAGCTCTGGCTACAGTTCTTGGATCAGATACCAATCTGAAAGAGCTGAATATGAACAATAATAATCTGCAGGATTCAGGAGTGAAGCTGCTCTGCACTGGACTGAAGAATATAAATTGCAAATTAGAGTTATTGAGGTAAGTTTTGTGACAATCCCTAGTGTTTGGTTAGATTTCAGATCCCTCTGTTAACATGGACCTAGATAATTTGCTACAGAATACAGGATAGCAAGGTTACATAGCAAGGTTTTTTTGTTTTTTATATAAATATATACTTGTTTTTTAGTATATAAATTATATACTAAATAAAGAGAAAACGGATAGAATAGAAAAAGAATAGAGCAAGCTAGTGTTAGAGGCCTTTTTTTTGCTTTTTGTTAATTGTATAATAAATAAAAAGAAAACAGAAAAGAGAAATAGAATACAAGCTAGTGTTTTTTTTATTTATTTTAGGGCTGGGCAAGTTAATGCGTTATCACATTAACGCATTAAAGGGGTCATGTGACGTTGCTAAAAAGAACATTATTTTGTGTAGTTGGTGTAATGCAATGTGTTTATTTTGTTTAAGGTTCAAAAAACACATTATTTTCCACATTAGTGTTTCTCCTCTATGCCCCGCCTTTCTGAAACGCGTCGATTTTTACAAAGCGCATCGGTTCGAAAAGCGAGGTGTGCTCTGATTGGCCAGCTATCCAGTGCATTGTGATTGGCTGAATACCTCAAGCGTGTGACGGAAATGTTACGCCCCTCACCATATTGTGATGCCGTGTCCCGGCACAACGAGACAAAACCATTAAAACCCATTACAAACTAAGCGTTTGTTGCATCCAGTGGGGACATAATTACGGATTATAATGACTTATACTGTCTTTTTACACATTGCGTTGCTAAGCAACAACATTCACAAACCACTGTTCACTGTTGTTTTTAACAGAAAAGAATGCAACGTGCTCATAATCACAACTTCATAAGTGGGAAATAGGAAGTTTCCGATAGCATGAGAAGACAGCAGAGAAGTGCTCTCGCTCAGCACAGTGGAGTGCATCGTTTTGTTAACTGTGTGGTTTATTATTTTGAGTCGTTTGGGACGCGGTAACACACGGCCCTCTCACAATATATTGCTTTACAGATCTATCCCTCTTGCTGCTCAGAAATGTTCACGCAATCATGCTGCACGTATCAGAAGTTCAGCCTCCGGCACGGTTAGCGCTCACACTCACTGATCTATATATAACTGAACCGCGCTCTGGCCCATCACTTCCAACCGAGCCAGGGACAGATAAACTGGGCACGGAGCGATCACACTAGTCAAACGAACCGGCTTTGGGGGTCAAACGTGCTCGGGCGCGGGTAAGATTGCCTAGTGTGAGGCTCGGGCGCAGTTAAGATTGCCTAGTGTGATACACCCTTATTCTCCCGCATCACGCACGCACGAGTCTCTACCCAAGTGTTGTCCCGCACCGCACTCTGCTGCGTTGGGTCCCGCGGTAGTGCAGGTCTTTACTCGGAAGGTGCCTGTTATAATGTTATGATCGAGGCTCTGGACTCGAATATTTTAAAACATTAATGCCCTGGCAGTGGCAAATGCATTTTTGTTCATATAGCAGTACTTTTAAATGAAAAAAATGCACAATACACAATATAATTCACTATTGAATTTTGTGCATAACAATTCGATTAATCACAGAAAATCGTGCGATTAATTGCGATTAAAAATGGTATTAGTTACCCAGCACTAATTTATTTATTTATTTAAAATTATTTTCTTGTTTTTCAACCATGTTGAGGTTGTTTGTATGTTGTGGATCATTTAGATGAAAGACTTTCACACCTGTTGAGTTTTAGATAATAGAAACCTTAAAGGGGTCATGTACTGCATTTTTAAAATTATTTTATAATGTTCTCTGTGATGCACCTATAATGTTAGCAAGATTTTACATCAAAAAACATCATAACTTAGATCTAATAGGCTATTTTGTATCCAGGTTTTGACCCTCTCTGCAGAACAGACTGTTTTTATAGACGAGGCACATTCGAGATGCTGAAGTGAACGCCCACTGCTATGATTGGCTAACAAGTTTAGCATATTAATACAATACAATACAATACAATATTTATTTGTAAAGCACATTTAAAAACAACCGAAGTTGACCAAAGTGCTGTACAGAATAGAATAAAAATTCAGAAATAAGATGAAGAAAACAAGACTATCACATTTAAAACACAACAATAACAAAACAACAATTAAACCAATGATCAAGGGGTATTGAAAGCTAGAGAGAATAGATATGTCTTTAGAGCAGACTTAAAAGCAGGAATAGAGGGGGGTAATCTAATATGAAGAGGTAGACTGTTCCAGAGTTTCGGACCTGCAGTTGCAAAAGCTCAATCACCTCATTTAAGTCTAGATCTAGGCACAATGAGTAGACAGAGATCACTGGATCTCAATGTTCTCGAAGAGGTGAACGGATGAAGCAGGTCAGTCAGGTACTGAGTAGGGATGCAATGATTATAGATTTTGTTGGTACGATTATTGTCAGAGGAATAATCACGGTTTCACGGTTATTACGATTATTATGCATTTATGCATTTCACAACATTACCAGTGTATAAAATCAGATGAACACTCTTTAGATATTAAAGTGTTATTTATTGCTGCCTTTTGAAACAGAAACAACACAGTAACCAATAATAGGCCTACAGCACAAAATAATAATAATAAAGACAAACAAAAGTCCATCTCTCCTGTTGGAATTAAAATAAAAAAGTTGACCTCTGCGCTGTAAACATCCATGACAGTATTTCCCTTTTGAAAATAACTAATTAAAAAGTATTTAGTGTTTTCACTTTGTACATTCTTTACATTTCTTCTGGACCAGAGGTAGAGAACTTGGAAATAGGGTGAAAAAAATATTGTTGGTTTTTGACTTATGAATAAAACAGGGATAATAAATACATATGTTAATGAAGTATTATTAATATAAAACTAATATTAACTTTATTTATCCCATAGGGGAAACTAAATGAGGGGAATACACTGAACTATTATTGTAATCAACTGTCATCCATAAGTATTCATTTTAATAATCTTTATAATAATTCATATAATTTTGAAAATAATGTCTATTTTGTGAGATTGGAGATCGTGCTGCGCACACACAAACTTGTTGTGAACGCTGCCCCTCGACTTTTATAAAAAAAATAGCTTAGATACTGAATTGCTACATTACATTCATCAGGAACAAGGGGGTAAAATCACTGTTTAATAGGGCTGTGAATCTTTGGGTAGACAGCGATTCGATTCATGATTCAGAGGTTTTCGATTCGATTCAATAATTATTTTTTAAAATTCAGAACGATTACATTCGATTCACAATTAAATTTGATTACATTTGATTAACGATTTGATTCTGCATTCTTTAAGTGCATTCACATGATTATTTAAATGCTTAGTCAGGGGGCAAATTACACGAGGATGGTGTCACGTATCCGGTCCATGAACTACCGTCTGCTAGCCATCAGAGGTCACCCTTTCCATTTTCATTGACTCTCGCACTACACACTGTTGCACATCACCCCGGACTACATATCCCATCATTCATTGCACTGATTGCACACAGCCCTGATTGCACACAGCCCTGATTGCACACAGCACTGATTGCACACAGCTGTTTCATATCACTCATTCACTATTTAACACCCAATCTCACTCCGTTCTGGCTGCCGAGTATTGTATGCGCTTATCGCCCGTAGTGATAGCTACTCTACAGAGCCCTCTTTAGCTTCCTAGCCCAGCCCAGCCCAGCCTAGTCTTGCCTTGTCTGTTTTCTCCGTTTTTGATCTGTGCCTGTTTTCCTGGATTTATCCCTTTAGCTAACGTTTCATCAGTTCATTCTGCTTTTTATTCAGATTAGCTGCAGATATAGCCTGACACGTCAATGAGCGCGAGATCACTTCTCTTTCAGTGCTTTTCTTTAACTTTTCCTCTCCATCGACGAATTATGATTTTGAAAGAAATCGCATCCGATGTCTGTTTGCTATAGCAACGAACGCTACTTTCATTTTTTTCCATTTTTATCACAGAATAAGGTAGAAAATATACTTTATAGTTTCTGTACTGTAATAAATGATATGTCAATTAGCACTGCATCATTCATAAATTTTATTTATTTATTGTGTTTATTGTCTTAATGTTTCAGTTCATTCTGCTTTTTATTCAGATTAGCTGCAGATATAGCCTGACACATCAATGAGCGCGAGATCACTTCTCTTTCAGTGCTTTTTTTTAACTTTTCCTCTCCATTGACGAATTATGATTTTGAAAGAAATCGCACCCGATGTCTGTTTGCTATAGCAATGAACGCTACTTTCATGCATCTGATTATCAGATAAACCTGGCGCTCTTATTTCAAGGTTGTTGTTGATGATGTGGATATTTTAACAGTTTCCTTAGTACATTCGGTTCAACAGCATTGTTAAAACACATTTATTTTAACAATGGAATTCAGTGGAACTGTGCGTATGCTTTACACTTACATTTTTGCTCTGTCCGTGCAATAAATGCGCAGCCTTCGACTGCTCAGGTTATGTCATCGGTATGACCGAGAGCCATTGAAAAACTACAGAAAAGTAATACTACTTCACTTGAGCATTACTGTCCACAAGTACTAAGGAGAGATCACACACATCAGCTGCTCAAAAAATGTGTCAATGAGATGAACGGAGCGCGAACGCAATCCTGTGACAGTCACAGGCGGTAAATAGTGCAGCTCGTGAAGGAGAGATTGGGCACGAACACTATTCAGGTCTCCATTAATTTGTGCTTGTAGTTTATTTATTTCAGTTGTTTGAAAGCATTGAATCGCTATAGAAATCGCATTACATTCGATTCTTAGCGTTTTAAATCGATTACTGTCCGAAATCGATGATTCACGATTCAAAATCCATGTTTCAAGATCGATGCATATGCATCGTCAGGGTTTGTAATTGATGCATCGAGAAAACGAGTGAATCGTTACACCCCTACTGTTTAAGTAACTAAAATCACAGCTTCATTGTTTGTAGAGAGACGGGCAGACGCAGGTAGACTATTTCACACACGCAACTGTCACCTCTCTCTTTCTCTCTCTCTCTTGATCGATCAATCGAAATAATTAATTCAAGTAGCTAAATATTATAATTAATTAATTCACATAAGTGTGATCTTACCGCACTATTTCATCTCTGTCTGATCTGAAGCGGACAGAATGCTGAGCTAACGAGCCGTAGCTTCGCGTCAGGTGGATTTGGTTTTTAAAATTGTCCAATGCACATAGCCGTGTATTATCCCTTATGTATTCACTCTTTAGCATCAGTTTTTTACGGCAATATTTAAAGGGGTCATATGACGCAATTTCAAGTTTTCCTTTCTCTTTGGAGTGTTACAAGCTGTTCGTGCATAGATAAGAACCCTAAAGTTGCAAAGACTAAAGTCTCAAACCCAAAGAGATATTCTTTATAAAAGTTAAGACTCGACCACGCCTACCTAAAACGCCTCGTTTAAACACGCCCCCACATGTCTACGTCACTGTGGGACGATTTGCATAACCCAAATGTTCACGCAAAGAAAGAAGGCGTAACTTTTATTCTCGCTGTAGTATTGTTGCCACCGCCACCATGTTGTGGAGACGCTGTGTGTTTCGTTGTGAAAGCGAAACTACTTTGTTTGGCCTTTCAAAAGAGGACACAACTAGAAATCAGTGGTTAAGTTGTATTTACAACACTGTTCCAGAACAG